>NC_086445.1:253911815-254094315 GCF_028390025.1 Pseudophryne corroboree
TAAGTCAGTGACAAGTTCAAAAACTTTGGGCGACAGCGGAAGCAGTCCACTGACCAGTAAATCCCTTCCTCTTGTAACCAAGCTCACGCAAACCACCCCACCAACTCCCTCAGTGTCAATTTCCTCCTTCCCCAGGAATGCCAATAGTCCTGCAGGCCATGTCACTGGCAATTCTGACGAGTCCTCTCCTGCCTGGGATTCCTCCGATGCATCCTTGCGTGTAACGCCTACTGCTGCTGGCGCTGCTGTTGTTGCTGCTGGGAGTCGATGGTCATCCCAGAGGGGAAGTCGTAAGACCACTTTTACTACTTCCACCAAGCAATTGACTGTCCAACAGTCCTTTGCGAGGAAGATGAAATATCACAGCAGTCATCCTGCTGCAAAGCGGATAACTGAGGCCTTGGCATCCTGGGTGGTGAGAAACGTGGTTCCGGTATCCATCATTACTGCAGAGCCAACTAGAGACTTGTTGGAGGTACTGTGTCCCCGGTACCAAATACCATCTAGGTTCCATTTCTCTAGGCAGGCGATACCGAAAATGTACACAGACCTCAGAAAAAGACTCACCAGTGTCCTAAAAAATGCAGCTGTACCCAATGTCCACTTAACCACGGACATGTGGACAAGTGGAGCAGGGCAGGGTCAGGACTATATGACTGTGACAGCTCACTGGGTAGATGTATGGACTCCCGCCGCAAGAACAGCAGCGGCGGCACCAGTAGCAGCATCTCGCAAACGCCAACTCTTTCCTAGGCAGGCTACGCTTTGTATCACCGGTTTCCAGAATACGCACACAGCTGAAAACCTCTTACGGCAACTGAGGAAGATCATCGCGGAATGGCTTACCCAAATTGGACTCTCCTGTGGATTTGTGGCATCGGACAACGCCAGCAATATTGTGTGTGCATTAAATATGGGCAAATTCCAGCACGTCCCATGTTTTGCACATACCTTGAATTTGGTGGTGCAGATTTATTTAAAAAACGAGAGGGGCGTGCAAGAGATGCTGTCGGTGGCCAGAAGAATTGCGGGACACTTTCGGCGTACAGGCACCACGTACAGAAGACGGGAGCACCACCAAAAACGCCTGAACCTGCCCTGCCGTCATCTGAAGCAAGAAGTGGTAACGAGGTGGAATTCAACCCTATATATGCTTCAGAGGTTGGAGGAGCAGCAAAAGGCCATTCAAGCCTATACAATTGAGCACGATATAGGAGGTGGAATGCACCTGTCTCAAGCGCAGTGGAGAATGATTTCAACGTTGTGCAAGGTTCTGCTGCCCTTTGAACTTGCCACATGTGAAGTCAGTTCAGACACTGCCAGCCTGAGTCAGGTCATTCCCCTCATCAGGCTTTTGCAGAAGAAGCTGGAGACATTGAAGGAGGAGCTAACACAGAGCGATTCCGCTAGGCATGTGGGACTTGTGGATGGAGCCCTTAATTCGCTTAACAAGGATTCATGGGTGGTCAATCTGTTGAAATCAGAGCACTACATTTTGGCCACCGTGCTCGATCCTAGATTTAAAACCTACCTTGGATCTCTCTTTCCGGCACACACAAGTCTGCTGGGGTTCAAAGACCTGCTGGTGAGAAAATTGTCAAGTCAAGCGGAACGCGACCTGTCAACATCTCCTCCTTCACATTCTCCCGCAACTGGGGGTGCGAGGAAAAGGCTCAGAATTCCGAGCCCACCCGCTGGCGGTGATGCAGGGCAGTCTGGAGCGACTGCTGATGCTGACATCTGGTCCGGACTGAAGGACCTGCCAACGATTACGGCCATGTCGTCTACTGGCACTGCATATGATTCTCTCCCCATTGAAAGAATGGTGGAGGATTATATGAGTGACCGCATCCAAGTAGGCACGTCAGACAGTCCGTACTTATACTGGCAGGAAAAAGAGGCAATTTGGAGGCCCTTGCACAAACTGGCTTTATTCTACCTAAGTTGCCCTCCCACAAGTGTGTACTCCGAAAGAGTGTTTAGTGCCGCCGCTCACCTTGTCAGCAATCGGCGTACGAGGTTACTTCCAGAAAATGTGGAGAAGATGATGTTCATTAAAATGAATTATAATCAATTCCTCCGTGGAGACATTGACCAGCAGCAATTGCCTCCACAAAGTACACAGGGAGCTGAGATGGTGGATTCCAGTGGGGACGAATTGATAATCTGTGAGGAGCGGGATGAACACGGTGATATATCGGAGGATGATGATGAGGTGGACATCTTGCCTCTGTAGAGCCAGTTTGTGCAAGGAGAGATTAATTGCTTCTTTTTCGGTGGGGGTCCAAACCAACCCGTCGTTTCAGTCACAGTCGTGTGGCAGACCCTGTCACTGAAATGATGGGTTGCGTCATGTGCTGTTTGGGGAGTGTTTTTTGGAAGGGCCATCCTGCGTGACACTGCAGTGCCACTCCTAGATGGGCCAGGTGTTTGTGTCGGCCACTAGGGTCGCTTAGCTTAGTCATCCAGCGACCTCGGTGCAAATTTTAGGACTAAAAATAATATTGTGAGGTGTGAGGTGTTCAGAATAGACTGAAAATGAGTGGAAATTATGGTGTTTGAGGTTAATAATACTTTGGGATCAAAATGACCCCCAAATTCTATGATTTAAGCTGTTTTTTAGGGTTTTTTGAAAAAAACACCCAAATCCAAAACACACCCGAATCCGACAAAAAAAATTCGGTGAGGTTTTGCCAAAACGCGGTCGAACCCAAAACACGGCCGCGGAACCGAACCCAAAACCAAAACACAAAACCCGAAAAATTTCAAGTGCACATCTCTACTCCTAATATGCTCCCCAAAATTAGTAAATCAAGTGTCTCTACTACTCTCTAGTCTACTCTAAACGGAGAGGACGCCAGCCACGTCCTCTCCCTATCAATCTCAATGCACGTGTGAAAATGGCAGCGACGCGCGGCTCCTTATATAGAACCCGAGTCTCGCGATAGAATCCGAGCCTCGCGAGAATCCGACAGCGGGATGATGACGTTCGGGCGCGCTCGGGTTAACCGAGCAAGGCGGGAAGATCCGAGTCTGCCTCGGACCCGTGTAAAAAGCGTGAAGTTCGGGGGGGTTCGGTTTCCGAGAAACCGAACCCGCTTATCACTAACATATGCATCAAGAAAATAAGCTCTATAGACTACAAATAGCTTATTTACGCTCATATCTGAGCCAAGACATCTCAAGATGCATGATGCTCAGTACAAGTCGCATATGCGCCAGGTTGATGTCAGGTACACCCTGGTAAATGACAAACAACCAGGTCATAAGCACAAGAAATGTTGGTGAATGAAAAATGGTTTTATTTAAATATTTTTTTGATTTTTAAATAAAACAAATCTCTGTAATGCAACAGGTACTGTATATCCTTACTTCATGTGTGAATAAAACTAGCAAAATAAATTCATCCTAAAACATGCCCACCTAGTCATACTGTACTATGGGGGTCATTCCGAGTTGTTCGCACGCAAGCTGCTTTTAGCAGCTTTACACACGCTAAGCCGCCGCCTACTGGGAGTGAATCTTAGCTTCTTAAAATTGCGAACGAAAGATTCTCTAAATTGCGACCACACACCTCTTAGCAGTTTCTGAGTAGCTCCAGACTTACTCGGCATCTGCGATCAGTTCAGTGCTTGTCGTTCCTGGTTTGACGTCACAAACACACCCAGCGTTCGCCCAGACACTCCTCCGTTTCTCCAGCCACTCCCGCGTTTTTGCCAGAAACGGTAGCGTTTTTTCACACACTCCCATAAAATGGCCAGTTTCCGCCCAGAAACACCCACTTCCTGTCAATCACATTACGATCACCAGAACGAAGAAAAAACCTTGTAATGCCGTGAGTAAAATTCCTAACTGCATAGCAAATTTACTTGGCGCAGTCGCACAGCGGACATTGCGCATGCGCATTAGCGACTAATCGCTCCGTTGCGGAAAAAAAATACAGAGCGAACAACTCGGAATGACCCCCATAGGCATTATTAGTTCAGAGATGAAACAGGCAATCACATTCTACAAGCTAGTGCTGGTGCTGCCATAATCATGGCAAGTGGGTAATGCACAAGCCTTCAGGCACCTTCAAGTGATATGGCTACTGACAGACATTCGGCCTGATTCATGTGTGTAAGTAAAGCAAACAAAGCACGTAACTTTGTGTCTGGAACAAACCATGTTGCCATGTACTGTAAAGGGAGGAGAAACATTTATATTGTTTCTGTGCAGGGTAAAGACTGTCTGCTTTTGCATGTAGCCCACAAATGTTAGACAGCTTTATTTTTACACTGCAATTTAGATTTCAGTTTGAACACACCTCACCCAAATCTAATCTCTCTGCACATGTTACATCTGCCTCACCTGCAGTGCAACATGGTTTTGCCCAAGATGCTTTTTTTGCTTTACTTACAAACATGAATCAGGCCCAATGTCCTCATCTCCATGTGGGTCTACCTCAGTTTACAGTTATGTGATCTCACTATTATTGTATTGTTTCTGCATTTGCATGCCTCTTCCCTCTGCTCTTCCGCCTCAACGGGCATAATGAGGAGCAAGGGTAAGATCTGCAGACAGAGTGCATACTTGTTGTGATCATGGTGGTCATTCCAAGTTGATCACAGCCAGCTGCTGGTGCGATCAACTAGTCCACACCTATGGGGGAGTGTATTTTAGCTTAGCAGGGCTGCGATCGCTTGTGCAGCCCTGCTAAGCTAAAAAAAAATTCAAGCAGAACAAGACGAGCCCTGGACATACTTACCCTGTGCGACGATCTCAGCGATGCTGGGGCCGGCTTTGACGTCAGACATCCGCCCTCCGTTCTCCTGGACACGCCTGCGTTTTCTTCACCACTCCTTGAAAACGTCTCCAAACGATCTGGTGACACCCAAGAACGCCTTCTCTCTGTCAATCTTCTTGCGGTCGGCTCTGCGGCCGCTTTCTTTGTTGGGTGCGACGAAACCGGCGACCACTGTCAACGAGCAACATTGCGCGTGCGCAGTGCGGCTGCCGCGCATGCGCATTCCAGACCCGTTCGCACCGCAGCGACAAACCGCTGCATGCGAATGGGTCGGAATGACCCCCCATGTGCAGCACACATTTGTTTTGTTTCTTGCTAAGGAAATGAATGTATGCCTAGCTCAGCAAGAGCATCTGTATAGCTAATAACAATGGATGTTATTCTGCTAACAATGGATTATTCAATGGATGTTATTATGCTAACTCACCTGTTCTCTTTTGTTGGTGCACTGAGAATGAAGTAGCATGTGAGTTGCCTCTGGCAGTTTTATCTTTGTGTACTGTAAAATAACTATAGCAATAGAAAGTGGTGTGGAGATTGAGGTACTCACATTCTGATGGATTTCATGATGGGTTATGAACAGTGGCGGAACTAGCGAGCGGTGGGCCCAGGTGCAACAAAATGCTTTGCCCCCCCCATCCCATCCAAGTCCACCCCCTCACCCCTGGAGAGAATCTGGTGAGGGGGACCTGCTCAGGGCCAGGGAAATGGATACCTAGCAACAGTGCCGTAACTAGACATTTTAGCGCTGTGTGCAAGAAACGGCATCGGAGCCCCCCTCCCCCTCTATGTAAAAAAGAGGCAGTGTGCACCTTAGGTGCGCGCAAAAAATATAGGGGCATGGCTTCATGGGGAAGGGGTGTGGCCACAAACTAATACCAATTCATATAGCGGTGCACAGTAGTTTCCATTATTCAAATTATGCCGCACAGTAGCGCCCCTTTTACACATTACAGTGGACAGATTCCCCTTTTTACACATTACGGCAGACAGCGTCCCGTTTTTACACATTACGGCAGACAGCGTCCCCTTTTTACACATTACGGCAGACAGCGTCCCCTTTTTACATATTACGGCAGACAGCCTCTGGTTTTTATACATTACGGCAGACAGCGTCCCCTTTTTTACACATTACGGCAGACAGCGTCCCCTTTTTACACATTATGGCAGACCGCGTCCCCTTTTTTACACATTACGGCAGACAGCATCCCATTTTTACACATTACGGCAGACAGCGTCCCCTTTTTACACATTATGGCAGACAGCGTCCCCTTTTTTACACATTACGGCAGACAGCGTCCCCTTTTTACACATTGTGGCAGACAGCGTCCCCTTTTTTACACATTACGGCAGACAGCGCCCCCTTTTTACACATTATGGCAGACAGCGTCTCCTTTTTACACATTAGCGTCCCCTTTTTACACATTACGGCAGACAGCGTCCCCTTTTTACACATTACGGCAGGCAGACAGAATAGATAGATATATAGATAGACAGAAAGAATAGATGATAATTACTGTCTCCGCTGGCTCAGGCAGTCAGGCTCCTCGGTGCAGCTTCTGGCAGATCCCGGACAGGGGAGAAGGAGGAAGAGGGAGGGGGACTCGGGAGCCGCAGCAGCGCAGTGTAATTGGTGGAGGCGCCACTGCAGCTGTCCCTCTCCTTCAACAGAGGCTGTTTCCGCCGCTGTGATGAGGGAAGCGCATCCCAGCATTCATAGCGGTGGCCAGCCTATGTGTTAGGAGAGGGACAGCTGGAGCAGCGCCACCACCATTTACACTGTGCTGCTGCGGCTCCCTCCTCCACCTCCCTCCTCCTCCTTCCCCCTGTGGCCGCTGCATCCCTGTGCTCTTCTCCTTGGCGGCAGTTTGACTCATTACATGCCGCGCTGGCTTTGGGCCCCTTCACAGTGGCGGGCCCCAGTGCAAGGTAGTTCCGCCACTGGTTATCAAAGCCTTTTGGTTCTATTGATGCTTAATACCTCTACTTGTTCCCAGTTTCTCACCACTTGAGTTTTGGTGTCTACCTCATCAACTAGTTTTGTACTGTACCTCTTCATCTTGGAAGACTGAAGTGATACATGATTCAGCTTCTCTTGCCATTCACTAATTTATAAAGGCCATCCATGATAGAATGCTGCATGATATTGCCAGCTGTGGCATTGCCCCTGTTTCGCATGGCACTCACTCTGCCTCCTTCTCTGTTGCTGTACCCATTTGGAAGAGAGCAGAATTTCTGCATTGTTGGGGTATATACAGTGCTGAAAGTAGGGTGGTACGGGGTGGTACGGAGTACCATTAAGAAATATGGTGGTGGTACTCCGTACCACCAGCCCACCACTGGGGAATAATTTATAAGGGGCATTTTTCTGTGTGGAACATAAAATGGCATCAATGGCATAACTGCATGTGGCATAATATGTAATGGGCATTATGGTGTGTGGCATACTGTGTAATGGGTATTACGGTGTGTGGCATAATGTATAATGGGCATTACGGTGTGTGGGATAATGTGTAATGGGTGTTATGTTATGTGGCATAATGTGTAATAAGCATTACGGTGTGTGGCATAATGTGTAATAAGCATTATGATGTGTGGCATAATGTGTAAGGGGCAATTCGGTGTTTGGCATAATGTGTAAGGGGCATTACGGTGTGTGGCATAATGTTGTCATGCCCCTATTGTCATGTAGCCACTCCCCTAGTTTTGTGTGACCATGCCCCCTCATGATACGTGACCACAACCATTTTTACTGTCATTGGCATAATGTGTAATAATAATAATAATAATTATTATTATTATTTTATTTATATAGCGCTCTTTCTCCAATAGGACTCAAAGCACTTAACAGATATATAGCATAATATAGTACAGAAAATAATGAAGTACAGAACAGCTTTTCAAAACATACAGAAGCATGTAGATACTAAAGGGACATTATGGAAATGCTTGAGTAAACAGGAAAGTCTTGAGTCTACTTTTGAAGGATTCTATAGTTGGGGCCTCTCGCACTGTGCGGGGAAGTGAGTGTCACACGCCATAGGCGGCGTTCACCGTGCTTACCCCTGCGTGCCTGCTGGTCTGTGTTGCGGCCTTCGATGGTCCACGGGCTCCGGCGCCTGGCTGGCGCGGCTTCCGGCGGTTCCCCGGGGCAGGGGCGCCGCCATGACACCCGGCATCACGTGGGCGGGGAGCAGGTGACGTCATCAGACTGTTCCGCCAATCTAGCGGAGGCGGGAGATTCAAAGGCAGACGCCGGGCAGCGCCTCGGCGCCTGAGTATCGTCTTTTCCCCTGAAGTGGATGCCAGTGCTTTTGTTCCCGGCGAGTCTCTCTGCAGTCGTACCCTAGTGTCTCCGGCGCTTCCAGGTGCCAGTTGTCGCACAGTTCCAGCGTATTCAGCATCTGGTGTGTTCCTCTGCAATCCAGTCACCAGTGCTTCTTGGAGTCAGCGTGAGCTGCGGGCTAAACGCCGCTCTCAAGCTCTACAAGTCATCAGTGTCTTTAAACACCGCTCTCAAGTTGTACAAGTCATCAGTGTCTTTAAACACCGCTATCAAGCTCTACAAGTCATCTGTGTCTTTAAACACCGCTCTCAAGTTCTACAAGTCATCTGTGTCTTTAAACACCGTTCTCAAATTCTACAAGTCATCAGTGTCTTTAACCACCGCTCCCAAGTTTTGCAAGTTGCCAGTGTCTTTAACCACCGCTCCCAAGTTCTACAGTGTCTTTAATCATCGCTCTCAAGTCATACAAATCATCAGTGTCTTTAACCACAGTTCTCAAGTTCTACAGTGTCTTTAATCACCGCTCTCAAGTCATACAAATCATCAGTGTCTTCAACCACCGCTCACAAGTGTTTCAAATCACCAGAGTTTTTAACCACCGTTCACCAGTTCTTCAAATCAGCAGTATCTTTAAAAACATCACTCACAAGTTCTTCAGTCACTATTATCTTGTACCAACACTTACACGTACTTCTTTTCCTGGAATCTTTAACATTGCTTGCAAGTCCTCCTATAGGCCTGGACATTCCCTCCATACGTTCCTTCTCTGCTATGTGACATTGTGTTGCTCCCTTCCTGCAATAAAGTTCTTTAACGTTTTCACCAAGCTTTACTGTCAGAGTCCTGTATGAGGAAGACCTATATCAAGCCATCCCTGTTCCGACCCAACTGTGGTTCCTCTCCCCTACCATCGGGAGAAATCCCGAGTTCACAACACCCCCAACCTAGGTCAGCGACATTATATACACAGGCCTCATGGACCCAGGGGATCGGAGCCCAGAGGCAAGTACCATCCAGGACTTGATTTCTCGAGTACAAAGTCAGGAAGCAGCACAGGGCCAGGTGATGCATTATCTCCAGGAATTATCTGGCCGGCTGGATCAAATTCAGACTTCTCTGGCTTCAGTAGTACTGACCCCAGCTCCAGTACCCGCTCCAGTGGTTGTCTCTAGTAATATTCCATCCTCCTCTGGAACCAGGTCACGCCTTCAGCTCCCTACTCCTTCTCGCTATAATGGGAATCCAAAGAATTGCCGTGGTTTTCTCAATCAGTGCGAGGTATATTTTGAACTTCTTTCACATAACTTCCCTACTGATCGGTCCAAGGTGGCATACATTATTTCTTTGCTCGAGGGTTCAGCGTTGGATTGGGTGTCTCCGTTATGGGAGCGATCTGATCCATTGGTTTCTAGTTACACCAACTTCATTACGTCATTCCGGAGGATCTTTGATGAGCCCGGCAGGACGACCGCTGCCTCTGCAGACTTGCTTCGTGTCCGACAAGGCTCTCGTTCAGTTGGACAGTATGTGATTAATTTTCAGACCATAGCCTCAGAACTGCGCTGGAATAATGATGCCCTTCGGGCTGCCTTTTGGAACGGGCTCTCCGATCGTCTAAAGGACGAGTTGGTCACTAGAGATTTGCCGGATTCTTTAGAAAAGTTGATCTCGCTCTGTGTAAAGGTGGATCTTTGCATGCAGGAACGAGGTGGTGAACGTAGTCGGTCAGATCGATCAAGTGTCCGATCTCTTCCGTCTAAGCAAACGGTTATTCCAAGTCCTGATGAACCTATGCAGATTAATCGATCTCGGCTGTCCCCAGAAGAACGTCAGCGTCGTCATGAGGGTAGACTCTGCCTCTACTGTGGAGCCGCGGATCACTTTCTCAAGTTTTGCAAGTCTCGCCCAGGAAATGGGCAGTCCTAGCTTGTTCCGGAGGAGTCGAGCTAGGGGTTTCTTCTAAACCTTCTCCGCCAGTGGACTGTTTACTCTCCGTGTCTCTGTTCTCCGAGTCAATAGCCAAACCCGTTAAGGCTCTGCTGGACTTAGGGGCTGCAGGGAATTTTATTTCCCTTTCCTGTGCCCAGGATCTGGGTTTTCAGCTACGGTCGGTCGAACGACCTATTACGTTGACTGCTATCAATGGTACCCAAATTTCTAATGGTCTGAATTCAAGTTGCACAGTACCAATCAAACTGCAAGTGGGAGCTCTGCATCAAGAACACCATGAGTTCTTAGTGATTCGTGAGATGCCCCACGATCTGGTTCTTGGCCTTCCTTGGCTTAAACTTCACAACCCTCACGTCGACTGGAGTTAGACACAAATAACATCTTGGAGTTCTTTTTGTCATTCAAATTGTCTCACCCCTGTCTATCCGCTTCGTGTATCTTCCAAGTCAGATGAAGGGCTCATTCCGGAGGTCTATCGGGAGTTTTCTGACGTGTTCTCGGAGCAAGCGGCCGATCAGCTACCACCGCATAGACCCTGGGACTGCCCCATTGAGCTCATTCCGGGGAAAATGCCACCTCGGGGTCGCACTTATCCCTTATCACTGCCCGAGACCCAAGCTATGTCGGACTATATCAAGTCTAATCTGCAGAAAGGATTCATCCGCTCCTCTACCTCCCCGGCGGGGGCGGGTTTCTTTTTTGTGAAGAAGGACGGAGGGCTGAGACCATGTATTGACTATTGTGGTCTAAATGATGTCACCATTAAGAATAAGTATCCTTTGCCGCTCATTACGGAGCTTTTTGATAGAGTTCGCGGAGCCCGAGTTTTCACCAAGCTTGATTTAAGGGGAGCTTATAATTTGATACGTATCCGACAGGGGGACGAATGGAAGACGGCCTTCAATACCAGGGACGGGCATTACGAGTATCTGGTAATGCCGTTTGGCCTCAGCAATGCCCCTGCCGTCTTCCAGGGATTCATTAACGAAGTCTTTCGAGATATGCTATACCTAAGTGTAGTGGTATATTTGGATGACATTCTGATATTTTCTAAAAATCTCACAGAGCACAGAATACAGGTCAAAGAGGTACTTCTTCGCTTGCAAGAGAATCATCTTTATGGCAAGCTTTCCAAATGTACTTTTGAGGTTCCTTCTATTCCATTTCTTGGTTACATCATTTCGGGCACGGAGCTTCGTATGGATCCAGAGAAACTCACTGCCATCCGGGATTGGACTCAGCCTCTTTCCTTGAAAGCGGTATAACGATTTCTGGGTTTTACAAATTACTACCGGAAATTCATAAAGGGATTCTCTACCATCGTGGCACCTATTACTGCCCTTACCAAGAAGGGTTCTGACCCAAGTCATTGGTTCTCCGAAGCTGTAGCAGCATTCGCTCAGTTAAAGGCAGCCTTTATGTCCGCTCCAGTACTTCAACAACCAAATTTTTCAAAACCATTCTTTTTGGAGGTTGATGCTTCCACGGTAGGCATAGGTGCCGTGCTTTCGCAGTACGCTCCAGATGGGAAGTTACATCCATGTGGTTTCCATTCTCGCAAATTCTCTCCTGCGGAACAGAATTACACCATTGGAGACAAAGAGCTTTTGGCAATAAAATCTGCCTTGGTGGAATGGAGATATCTTTTGGAAGGTGCTAAACACCAAATTACAATTTTCACTGATCATAAGAATTTGCTGTACCTCAAGACGGCCCAGTGCTTGAATCCCCGTCAAGCTAGATGGGCGCTCTTCTTTTCTCGGTTTTCGTTTGTTATTAAGTACCGGGCTGGGACTTTTAACACCAAGGCTGATGCTTTATCCCGTTCCTTAACAGCTTCAGATGAGGAGAATTCCGTTGAGAAGGCGTTGATTCTCAGTCCAGTTTCTATGTCAGCGTCTCCCACCGCTCTGGGTCCTCCTCCTGGGAAAATGTCTGTTCCAGCTAAATTTCGACCAAGGTTGTTGCAGTGGGCTCATATTTCCAAGTTTTCCGGTCATCCTGGAGTTCAAAAGATGTGGGCGTTTCTACGAAGGTCTTACTGGTGGGACACTATGAAGAAGGATATTCAAGATTATGTCAACTCATGTCCTCAGTGTGCTCAGCACAAAATTCTTCGTTTGCCTCCTGCGGGGTTGCTGCATCCACTGTCCTTTCCTCAGAGGCCTTGGACCCATATCTTTATGGACTTTGTCACCGAATTGCCCCTCTCCAAGGGTCACAATACTGTCTGGGTAATTATTGACCGTTTCTCTTAGATGGCACATTTTGTACCTTTGACCGGGTTACCATCAGCTCCCAAGTTGGCTTTGTTATTTATCCGAGAACATTTCCGCCTGCACGGCTTACCTCAGGAAATCATCTCTGACCGGGGGGTACAATTCACTGCAAGATTCTGGAGAGCTCTCTGTATGGCCTTACAAATAAAACTCAAGTTTTCATCCGCTTACCATCCACAAACCTATAGGCAAACTGAACGCGTCAATCAAGATTTAGAGACTTTTCTCCGTGTTTATCTTTCTCCCTCGCAAGATAATTGGGTGGAACTGTTGCCATGGGCCGAGTTTGCCCATAATCATCTGTACCACTCTTTGACTGGTGAGTCCCCATTTTTCATTAATTATGGGTTCCATCCTCAAGTTCCTGAATTACCCATTTGTCCTCCGGGGGATGTTCCTGCTGCAGCCTCTACTCTTCGGCACTTCAACCAAATTTGGAGTCGAGTTCATGCTAATCTCAAGAGAGTTTCTGGCCGCTATAAGTTCTTTGCGGATAGGAAGCGACAAGCAGCTCCCCAATACAAGGTTGGAGACAGAGTATGGCTTTCCACCCGCAACCTCCGGTTAAGGATGCCCACTATGAAGTTCGCCCCAAAGTTTATTGGTCCTTACCCCGTGTTACAAGTCCTGAACCCGGTTGTCTGCAAATTGGGATTGCCTTCCCACCTCCGGATACCAAACTCCTTTCATGTCTCTCTCCTTCGCCCCCTTATTTTGAACCGGTTCCATTCAAAGTCCCCAAGGCCAACCTCTGCAGAGTCTGAAGCTGGAACGGACTTTGAAATCAAAGCTATTCTCAACTCTCGTTATCTTCACAAGAATCTACAGTATTTGGTGGAGTGGAAAGGTTTTGGCCCCGAGGAGAGGAGCTGGGTCAAGGCTACTGAAGTTATGGCTCCACGACTGGTGCGGATTTTCCATTCCAGACATCCAACAAAACCTGGAAAGTGTCCATGGGCCACTCCTGGAGGAGGGGGTACTGTCACACGCCATAGGCGGCATTCATCGCGCTTACCCCTGCGTGCCTGCTGGTCTGTGTTGCGGCCTCCGCCTTCGATGGTCCACGGGCTCCGGCGCCTGGCTGGCGCGGCTCCCGGCGGTTCCCCGGGGCAGGGGCGCCGCCATGACACCCGGCATCACGTGGGCGGGGAGCAGGTGACGTCATCAGACTGTTCCGCCAATCCAGCGGAGGTGGGAGATTCAAAGGCAGACGCGGGCAGCGCCTCGGCGCCTGAGTATCGTCTTTTCCCCTGAAGTGGATGCCAGTGCTTTTGTTCCCGGCGAGTCTCTCTGCAGTCATACCCTAGTGTCTCCGGCGCTTCCAGGTGCCAGTTGTCGCACAGTTCCAGCGTATTCAGCAGCTGGTGTGTTCCTCTGCAATCCAGTCACCAGTGCTTCTTGGAGTCAGCGTGGGCTGCGGGCTAAACACCGCTCTCAAGCTCTACAAGTAATCAGTGTCTTTAAACACCGCTCTCAAGTTCTACAAGTCATCAGTGTCTTTAAACACCGCTATCAAGTTCTACAAGTCGTCTGTGTCTTTAAACACCGCTCTCAAGTTCTACAAGTCATCAGTGTCTTTAAACACCGCTCTCAAGTTCTACAAGTCATCTGTGTCTTTAAACACCGCTCTCAAGTTCTACAAGTCATCTGTGTCTTTAAACACCGCTCTCAAGTTCTACAAGTCATCTGTGTCTTTAAACACCGTTCTCAAATTCTACAAGTCATCAGTGTCTTTAACCACCGCTCCCAAGTTTTGCAAGTTGCCAGTGTCTTTAACCACCGCTCCCAAGTTCTACAGTGTCTTTAATCATCGCTCTCAAGTCATACAAATCATCAGTGTCTTTAACCACCGTTCTCAAGTTCTACAGTGTCTTTAATCACCACTCTCAAGTAATACAAATCATCAGTGTCTTCAACCACCGCTCACAGTGTTTCAAATCACCAGAGTCTTTAGCCACCGTTCACCAGTTCTTCAAATCAGCAGTATCTTTAAAAACATCACTCACAAGTTCTTCAGTCACTATTATCTTGTATCAACACTTACCAGTACTTCTTTTCCTGGAATCTTTAACATTGCTTGCAAGTCCTCCTATAGGCCTGGACATTCCCTCCATACGTTCCTTCTCTGCTATGTGACATTGTGCTGCTCCCTTCCTGCAATAAAGTTCTTTAACGTTTTCACCAAGCCTTACTGTCAGAGTCCTGTATGAGGAAGACCTATATAAAGCCATCCCTGTTCCGACCCAACTGTGGTTCCTCTGCCCTACCATCGGGAGAACCCCCGAGTTCACAACACCCCCAACCTAGGTCAGTGACACTGAGTTCCATAGAGTTGGAGCCGCTCGACTAAAAGCTGGACCCCCAGATGAATTACGGGAGATTCTAGGTACTGTTAAAAGTCCTTCATCTATAGATCGCAGTAATCAAGTGGGGCAGTATGGGCTCAGAAGCTGCTTCATGTACCTTGGGCCCTGGTCATGTAGTGCTTTGAAACTCTAAGCCAATTTTGAAGATCATTCGCCATCTCACAGGCAGCCAGTGAAGGGAGTAGAAGATGGGTGTTATGTGGCTAGAGCGGGGCTGTGTTTTGCACCAGCTGTAAGTGGTGCAATTCTTTTGCTGGGAGACCAAGGTAGAGGGCATTACAGCAGTCTAATCAAGATGATACAAATGCATGAATGACTTTTGGCAGATCATCTGAATGACTTAAGTGCTTGATTCTGGCTATGTTCCTCAGGTGAAAGAATGAGGATTTGATTCTGGCTGACATCTGATGTGTCAAGCCACAATCCAGGACAACGCCAAGATTCTGCACACGATCAGTGGTTTGTAATTCTGAATCCCCGAGTGTAAGTCCAGTTGGTTGGCTATGCTGCAGTCTTGTCCTTTGATGTTGTGGTCCTATCATAAGGACCTCTGTTTTATCCGGGTTCAGTCGCAGCCAACTGGCACTCATCCACTCCTGGAACTCAGCTAGACAGCTATTTAGAGTTGCTATTGGGTTATCAGTGCCTGGAGACAAGCACAGTTGTGTATCATCTGCATAGCAGTGGTAGACCAGGTCCAGCAGGAGCATGTATACTGCAAAAAGCAAGGGGGATAGTATAGAAACTTGTGTGACACCACATGGCAATTGCACTGATGGTGATGAGTATACTGCAGACGATACTCTCTGTGACCTGCCTGTGAGAAATGATTTGAACCAGCTTAGGACTGTGCCATCCAGTCCACAAAAATGTATCAGTCGCTCAATCAGAAGCATAATAAGCATTACGGTGTGTGGCATAATGTGTAATAAGTATTACAGTGTGTGGCATAATGTGTAATAAGCATTACGGTGTGTGACATAATGTGTAAGGGGCATTATGGTGTGTGGCATAATGTGGCCATGCCCCTATTGTCATGTAGCCACTCCCCTAGTTTTGTGTGACCATGCCCCCCATGACATGTGACCACACCCATTTTTTTTACTATCAGTACCACTAACAAAAAATATGTAATTGCACAACTGGGTATATATCACCTTTGCTCCTATAAATGTTAATAGCTTGGGCTGACAGGAAATGTAACTTCCCCAACAGCCATTTGCAGATCCATTCCTTACTGTTGGTACTTGAATGACATGTGTTACTTTCATAAATGTAACTGTGCTCATCCAGAGGATGGCAACTTCTATCCACACTCACAGTTTGAAAATTGCCAGTTTAATATCACATGGGGGAAAACATTCCTTCCTGTCCACTAAATAGCAATTGGATACATTTGTTGGATATATAACTCCACAATAGGCAACCAATTAATTTACACATTCTGTTAGTGAGAACATCAGCAAAACAGAACAATTAATGACCCCTTGCATCCTCTATGGAAAAATACAAAATAAGGGCTGTCTTGGAGGTAATTTAAATTAGATTATTAAATTAGTCATAAATGTTGGTTTCTTCAACTGTATATATAATATATTTAGAGCCACTGATACTGGGGAGATTCATCATACAGTACATACTGTAGGTATAACCAGTGCCAGATTAAGGTCCACTTGGGCCTGGAGCTGAAATTTATGAAGGGCCTATTGTGTGCTGCCGCAAAGGGGTGTGACCAGCACACCAAGAGTGTGACTAGTGATGTGGGGGTGTAACTAGTGTTGTGGAGGTGTGGTCTGCACAGGGGGTGTGGCCTGTACATATCGTGTGACTAGCGCCTACCTTCCCCTGCTCTCCACTTTCATGAACATTGCAATGTGAGAGTCTATGAATGAACAAACCACTTGTTAATGTGACTGTAATACAGATGTAGCCACGCTCATCGTGGCTACATCTGCACCGAACGAGCACTCTCGGCGCAGCTAGCACAGAACTTGACAGTACAAGGTCCTTCCAACGTGGCATCCTCTGCTTGTTCATACCGACCTTACACCTGCCCCCTTCTTTGCAGCTCTTTGTGTGGCAGCGACCCCTCCTGACTATTATTTATTTATTACCAGGTATTTATATAGCGCACACATATTCCGCAGCGCTTTACAGAGAATATTCAGCTATTCACATCAGTCCCTGTTCCAGTGGAGCTTACACTCTATGGCCCTCATTCCGAGTTGTTCGCTCGCTAGCTGCTTTTAGCAGCATTGCACACGCTAGGCCGCTGCCCTCTGGGAGTGTATCTTAGCTTAGCAGAATTGCAAACAAAAGATTCGCAGAATTGCTACTAAATAATTCTTTGCAGTTTCTGAGTAGCTCCAGACCTACTCACAGATTGCGATCAGCTCAGTACGTTTAGTTCCTGGTTTGACGTCACAAACACGCCCTGCATTCGGCCAGCCACTCCCCCGTTTCTCCAGCCACTCCTGCGTTTTTCCCTTTCACTCCTGCGTTTTTTTGCAAACACCGGGAAAACGCTGAGTTGCCGCCCAGAAATGCCCCTTTCCTGTCAATCACTCACCGATCAGCAGAGCGACTGAAAAGCGCCGCAGGATCCACAGCAAAACAGCTAAGTTTTGTGTTGAATAACTAAGCACATGCGCTCTGCGTACCATGCGCATGTGCAGTTAGCAACAAATCGCAGCATAGCGAAAATCGGCAACGAGCGAACAACTCGGAATGACCCCCTATATTCCCTATCACATATACACACAGACACATTCACGCTAGGGTTACTTTTTGTTGGGAGACAATTAACCTATCAGTATATTTTTAGATTGTGGTAGGAAACTGGAGTACCCGGAGGAAACCCACGCAAGTACGGGGAGAATATACAAACTCCGCACAGTTAGGGCCATGGTGGGAATCAAATCCATGATCTCAGTGCTGTGAGGCAGTAATGCTAACCATTACACCATCCATGCTGACTACAGCAGTGTGGCTCTCTGTGTCATTTACAATGAGCGGGGTATATATTGGAGGCGCACAGGCAACAGAATAACCCCTCTAAAACCAGGTGTCCTGTGTCTGCAATAGCGGTGAAACATCAGCGGGGCTATGTATGGCAATCATAGAAACAAACACCTTGAAACATAGTAACTACCGACAGAAACAAAATAACAACATATAGAAACAAAATAGCAACATAGTGGTGTGCAGTCCTACAAAGGAAGATAATGTACATTTCCACAGCACAGAGGCTGTCAGTATGTGGTATCAATAGGGAATCTATTGGAGAAGACTGACAACATACAGGACAGCATGCAGGCTATAAACAAAAGGACATATGTGGGAGAACTATAACAATGCAATAACAGCACAGAGGATATCACCGATATGATGCGTCATAGGCAAGTAATAGTATAATATCCCACAGCACATGGCATAGCAGTAATAGAACAAACAGCAAGGCGGCTAATAAAATACATAATGCACAAATATTGCAGAATGTGAAATACAAAGGGACCAAAAAATTATGAAAATAGAAAATAAAAAGTAACAAATAAAAAAAAAGAAAATAGAAATAAATAAAATTAAAATAAAATACACATACAAAATAAACATAATCCACAAGGGGTTGGGTATGGCTTTCCGGCGCTGGGGATCCCAACAGTCAGCATATCGGCCGCGGGTTCCCGGCAGCAGAATGGCAGAGGAGGCGAGTGCAACGAAGCCCCTTGCCGGCTCACTGCCTTCGCCACTCTGCAGGCTAGGTGGTGAGTTGCTCTCGCCACAGGTTCTATTCTCACTGTATGGGAATAGTCCCTGCTAATCGGCATGCCAACTGTCAGGATTTAGAGGGGGATGGGATGTAGCCGTCAGTAATGTGACCAGCGGTCTACTGACCGCCGGTCACATTACTACATCCCTCCACAAGATGACAAATGTGATAAATAAGCACATACAGCAGTGCCATGTCAAATAAATACACCCAACCCCCTGTGTAATGTCACACAATGACCCAGACCTCAAAGTGGGCTAATAGGGGCTCCAAAGGTGGACAATACCAAAACTCAGAGCACACCGATGCAGTAACTATTGGGTACAAGGGGGCAAAACCTAGTAAAGGGCCCAGCATACACAACAGTGGCCAAATATATAAAGAGCAAAATAAATTAAATGGCCTGGTAAGGGTCTAAGTCTATCCATAGAGATAGTGATGTGCACGCAGCGGTACCATAAATCGCATAAACATCACATGTATGGGTTGCAGTCAATTTACCAGCTGTCGGGATCCTGGCATTCAGGATACTAATGCTGGGATCCTGACACCCAGAGAAATGCCGGTGGTCGGAATCCCAGACGAGGTATGGAATTCCCACTCGGATGGAGGTCCACTCTACCACTCGAGGGCAAATAGAATAGTGCGGCGAGCGAGGGGACTCACTGCGCTCCCTGACGGCATTCCACCTGACGGGATCCCAGCGTCAGTCTCCTGACTGCTGGGATCCCGAACGGCGGTAAAGCATACCGAACCCATATATACGTTGGCATTAAAACACCATTTTGTTTCGCTACATTGGAGTCTCCTGAGTGTCGCTTTACTGGAATATGGTGTGTGTGTGTGTGTGTGTGTGTGTGTGTGTGTGTGTGTGTGTATAATATATATATGTGCATGATGTCTGTCACTCCACCGATAAGATCACAACTTGTTCAGGTGCCATTCGAAGTCAACAGAACCACATATACAGTAATAAGGTCCCTGAAAAGTTGACCGCAATCTAGACTATGTCTGGATTATTTCATTGGGTGATATATATATATATATTTAGGATCTGGTTAGCATCACGCCGTTCGGGATGCTGGCAGTTGGAATACCGACGCTCGAATCCCAACACTGGCCAGTAGATTGACGCTGGGATCCCGACATTGAACACAATGGCGGCACCGGAACTCCGACTGGCATCTCGATCGTAAGTATGGCGGGGAGGGTTAGGCTATGCTTGACGGGGGAAGGAAGGTAGGTTCACTACACTACAGGAAGGGTTAAGTGGGGGGAGGCTAGTATTAGGCTGTGGGGAGGGATGGTTATGGTTAGGCTGCGGGTACGGGTAGGGAGGGTTAGGGTTAGAAAGGTAGAAGGGGAGGGTTAGAATACTTACCTAGCAGGTGTAGGGATTCTGCGGTTTGGGATGCCGCTGTTGGTCTTCTTTGAGCACTGGCATTACAAGTGCAAGGATCCCAATGCCATCTAATAGATATATATATATATATATATATATGAAAAAGAGAATAATGGACGAAGTCTTGTGACGAAACGCGTTGGGCGTGGCCAGCAGGACGAGGTACTTGGATCCAGCGTTTGAAGTGTCGGCGCGTGTGGTCCGTGAATTGAGTCCGTGCGGCTAGAAGGATTTAGCGGCTGTTGGTATCCGGAGAGCGACGGGGTTCATCGGTGTGGGTATCCGGAGGCTCCACTGATGATCGACATCGCGCTGGTTATTTTATACTTTAAATGTACGTGAGTGATTATGATGCCAGTAAACTACTTGTGATTTTATACTCACCATTGCGCCCTCCATTATTCTCTTTTCCACATGTGCTGAGGAGTACGGGTTTACTCCTAAAGGAGGATTGCTGCAATAATACATATGGACTGACATATACTTCAAAGACTTTGTGTTGGATTGCGCGACTACTTTCTGTTAAAATATATATATATATATATATATATATATATATATATATATAGATGGGGGAAAGCTTATCGGCGCTTAACCGCGATACCAATTTAAACTAGAATGTAGTCCAGGATATTTATAACTGAAAAAAAGTCTCCTTTTTCTAGACACTCCTTTTATATTAATCGGGCGTCAGCTCCACCTTTAAGAAAGAAGCATTGGTAAGGTGCTTCATGTACAGTGTAAACAGAGAGAAAGGATAAGGTGGTTTTTAAAGCGACCAGCGGTGTCAAATATCAAGAGGAGACTCACTATTTAAAAGAAAATATTTTTTTAAATAAATCTAATATGCACCAATAGGGTGCTGTGATACATACCCTCTCTAAAAAGCTAAGAACCTTTTTATATACCTTTTATGCTGATCTTATGTCCAATTTTGCATTTTTAGGACGTTTTTTTCCCCTTGTCTTATTTAAGTTTGTATTATTAATTTTATACTAACTTATATCTTATACACAGTTTTAGTAACGTCTCTGACTCCTTGTAATAGGGCTACCATTTTATTTGTTTTTATTGGTGCATATTAGATTTATTAAAAAAAAATATTTTCTTTTAAATAGTGAGTCTCCTCTTGATATTAGACACCGCTGGTCGCTTTAAAAACCACCTTATCCTTTCTCTCTCTCTCTCTCTCTATATATATATATATATATATATATATAAATATATATATATATATATATATATATATATATATAACTACATGTGAGATGGGACAGCTGAGGAAAGGTTGAGTGGCTGCCAGGGTAAGTATGGGAGTGTGGAAGGGGGATGGGTGAGGGGTTTGTGTCTATACTAGGGGTGGGCAACATGCGGCCCGCGGGCCGGATGCGGCCCGCGGACCGATCCTGCCTGGCCCGCTGTGCCCCACCAGAGTGCAATGACAAGCGGCCCGACAGGCCGCTTGTCATTGCACTGCTCGCAGACGCGGCGCCGCTGAGGAAATCCCGGTCACGTCACATGGTCAGCTGACCGGGATTTCCTCTATCTCATGCGCTGGGCGTCACGGGGGGCGACGCTGGGCAGGCACTGAAGAGCTGAACGAAGCGGCCAGTGGGGAGAAGAAACGGCGGCGGCCAGCGGGGAGAAGAAACGGCGGTGGCCAGCGGGGAGAAGTACGATCAGCAGCAGCAGCGCGGATCACCACTGACAGTGGGGTAAAATAGGTAAACCCCCTGGATAAAGCTGCCCTATAAGTTATGGGGAGGGGAGTTAAAAATAGTTGTATGGGTTTAGGGGAGTGGGGGTGGGGAGGGTAAGGACTGCTATATAGGTTTAGGGGAGGGTGGGGAAAGGGGGGTAGGGACTGCCATATAGGTTTAGGAGAGAGGGGAAGATAGGCTGCTATATGGGTCCAGGGGTGGTGGGGGGGGGGGTTTGAGGCTGCAGCATTACACAAAGTGCTGTTTGTTTTCAGCCCCGTGTTTTTTTTTTTTTATTACTGGATCACTGTGTTTATTGGACATATGTATTGTGCCTGTAAAAAAAACGATGTATTCTACTATGTATGTATGTATGTATGTACTATGTATGTATTGTATATTGTATTGTGGTGTGTGTGTTTTTATAGTTATATGTACTATGTTTTTATAGTTATATACATAACTATGGGCCTTATTCAGACCTGATCGCTAGCAGGCGATTTTTGCACTGCTGCGATCAGGGGGAGGGGGTAATCGCTGTGCCGGGGTTGCGATCGCATGTGCAAGAGAGCTGCACAAACAGAAATTTGTGCAGTCTCTGCGCAGCCCAGGACTTACTCAACCGCTGCGATGATCGGGGCCGGAGCTGACGTCAGAAACCCTCCCTCGAAATGCCTGGTGCCTCCTTCGTTTTTCCGGACACTCCTCTAAAACAGTCAATTGCCATCCACAAACGTCCTCTTCCTGTCAATCGGCTTGCGAACGCCTGTGCGATCGCTTTGTTTGCACCATCCCGGCGCTGCAGACTGACGTGCCTGCACATTGCAGTGTATGCACAGTTCAAAGCCAATCATCTGCTGTGCAAAAATGCACAGCAGTGATCGTGTCTGACTTGGGCCCTATAACGGGTCTTATTTTGAGTTGGTTGCATATGCATTTTGCTGCAACAGCTGATTAAAGGGCTGATGCAGACTTGATCACTGTGCTGCTAATTTTGCTGTCCTGCGTTCGGGTAGTCGCCGCCCCCAGGGGGAGTGTAAATTCGCCTATGCAAGTGTGCGATCGTATGTGTACGAAGAGCTGCAAAAATCTACTTTGTGCAGTCTCTGCGCAGCCCAGGACTTACTCAGCTGCTGCGATGATCGGGGCCGGAGCTGACGTCAGAAACCCTCCCTCGAAATGCCTGGTGCCTCCTGCGTTTTTCCGGACACTCCTCTAAAACGGTCAATTGCCATCCACAAACGTCCTCTTCCTGTCAATCGGCTTGCGATCGCCTGTGCGATCGCTTTGTTCGCACCATCCCGGCGCTGCAGACTGACGTGCCTGCACATTGCAGTGTATGCACAGTTCAAAGCCGATCATCTGCTGTGCAAAAATGCACAGCAGTGATCGTGTCTGACTTGGACCCTATAACGGGTCTTATTTTGAGTTGGTTGCATATGCATTTTGCTGCAACTGCTGATTAAAGGGCTGATGCAGACTTGATCACTGTGCTGCTAATTTTGCTGTCCTGCGTTCGGGTAGTCGCCGCCCCCAGGGGGAGTGTAAATTCGCCTATGCAAGTGTGCGATCGTATGTGTACGAAGAGCTGCAAAAATCTACTTTGTGCAGTCTCTGCGCAGCCCAGGACTTACTCCTATAAATATTTGTCATTCATATCAGTCCCCTCCCTTTTGACGCTTACAGTATGAATTCCGCAACACCTCCCAGTATATTTTTGTGGTGTGGGAGGAAAGCCATACAAACATCGGAGAACATAAAAACATCATACAGATGTCAGTAATGCGCACCACTGTGTGAGTCTTGTTTATATTTATTGCCTAAATTTTGATTTTGATTTAAAATCAACAGACTAAGAAATGAGTTTCACAAAGAAAAGAAAGATAGACGGTGAATGCAGAAAATTCAACAAAGAATGGACTCCTAAATATTTTTTTTTCCTTGTTGGTGAAAAAGCAGTGTGCTTAGTTTGTAAGGAATCCGTGGCAGTATTCAAAGAATATAATTTAAATCGCCATTTCGAGACAAAGCATGCTTTGAAGTATAAAAATGTATCTGCTGAAGACAAATTGGAGAAAGCCAATGAGATGGTTGCTCGAATCCAAAAAGAGCAAACATTTTTCACAAAATTGTCATCTGCACAGGATGGAATTACAAAGGTGAGCTATTTAATAGCACACAAAATCGCCAAGAACAGTAAGCCGTTCACCGAAGGAGAATTTATAAAGGAATGTATGGTTGACTCTGCTGCAATATTGTGCCCAGACAATAAAAAAATGTTTGAAAATATTAGCTTGTCACGGCGAACTGTTGTGAGGCGCATCGAGGACATATCCGAGAATATGGAACTGCAATTAAAAAAGAAAGTCAACAATATGTCATATTTTGCGTTAGCACTGGATGAAAGTTGTGATGTCAAAGACACAGCCCAGTTGATGATTTTCATTCGAGGTATCAATGAAAATTTTGATATTACAGAAGAACTGGCATCAATGCAGTCCATGAAAGATAC
The DNA here is from genome assembly GCF_028390025.1 of Pseudophryne corroboree. NCBI lineage: Eukaryota > Metazoa > Chordata > Amphibia > Anura > Myobatrachidae > Pseudophryne > Pseudophryne corroboree. Next base: position 253,935,866 of record NC_086445.1, read on the forward strand.
AACAACTGGAAAGGATTTATTGGAGGCTGTAAATCAGTGTGTATCCAAACTTGGAGTGGAGTGGGAAAAATTGGCTGGTGTGACAACTGACGGAAGCCCCAATCTAACAGGAAAAAATATTGGATTGCTAAAAAGAATTCAAGACCAAGTCAGTGAAAAGAATCCAGAACTCAAAATTGTCTTTCTACATTGCATCATACATCAAGAGGTCCTTTGTAAAAGTGTTTTAAAATTAAGCAACGTTGTGGACACAGTTACAAAAGTGGTCAACTACATTCGCGCAAGAGGATTAAATCACAGACAATTTGTAGCTCTGCTAGAGGAGACTGAAGCTGAGCACACAGATATCCTGTATCATACCAATGTGAGATGGCTTAGCTTGGGGAATGTTTTGAAAAGAGTGTGGGAGCTGAAAGAGCAGATTGGGGTGTTTCTAAACATGAAAGGAAAAGAACACGATTTTCCCCAGCTGAAAAATAAGGATTGGCTATCTGATTTCGCATTTGCTGTTGATGTTATGGGCCACATGAATGAATTAAATCTAAGATTGCAAGGGAAGGGGCTTTTTGCTCATGATCTGCATTTCAGCGTGAAGTCATTTATGACCAAATTGCTGCTTTTCTCCCGTCATTTAAGGAACAAGCAGTTCACTCATTTCTGCACTTTGCATCAAGTTGCTGTTTCAGATGAAAATCTGGAAAAATATGCATCATCAGTACTCGATTTACATGGGGAGTTTTCACGGAGATTCAATGATTTCAAAACAATAGAAAAAGATTTATCTTTGGTCTCCTCACCTTTCACATTTGATGTCGACAATGCTCCTTGTGATCTTCAACTTGAGCTTATTGACCTGCAGTGTGATGCTTTGCTTAAAGAGCAATTCAAATCAGAACCTCTTCCACGGTTTTATGCCTCTCTCAATGGTCAAAACTTTCCAAAGATCAAGGCTCATGCGCGGAAGATGCTTGTGCTATTTGGTTCAACCTACATATGCGAGCAGGCATTTTCTGTGATGAAATTTAACAAGTCAAAACACAGATCTTCCATGAATGATGAGCACCTTGCAGCTGTGCTTCGGATTGCGACAACAGAGATGATGCCTGACTTCGCTTCTCTGGTTAATGCGCATCAGAGGTTTCAATCATCTCACTGACTCTTTTATGTAATTGTTAATTCCACCTTTGATTGTTAGTTTTTTTTTTTTTTTTAAACGAACACTCCACTTGATTGTACGAAGGCTTGAGTGTTTGTTATTTTTTCTCTCTCTTGTTTTCTGTCTTCTTTCTGTCTTCTCCTCCTCTTCCTCCATTTCTGTTCCTTTTACTCCTACCTAGACATTTACTGTGTTCTATATTGTATCAGTGTTCATTTTCTTATTCTGTTTGCTTCGTATAATAAAATATTTTTTAATCAAAATCTAACAGCATTTTTGTGATAGATATTGTATATACAAGATATTTTGTATGTGGCCCTCGAATATTCGCTGGAAGTGTTAAGCGGCCCCCCAGCTGAAATAATTGCCCACCCCTGGTCTATACCATGATGGGGGAGGGGAAGAAATTGGGATGAATGTGTGGGATCCACCTGGGATGGATTGGGAAGGAGGTACGATGGGAGGAAGGAGGGGGATTTGAGCAAGAAAAGGGAAGGGAAAGGGTTTGGGTAAATAGCAGAGAGAGGGTGGAGCCAAGCAGGGGCAGGCACTGACTGAGGTGACCTGTCTTAAACTAGTGCATACTTACAAACAAAGAGATATATACAGTTTCAAGTCACCAAATATAATTGCTAACATCTTCATTGTAACAGTGCATACCTTTCTATACAGCACTGCACTACAGCAGTGATCAGCAGCAGCAGCCACATACCGCAGCTCAGTCAGGATCATCAAGCCTTACTTCACGGACCTGAGCTCGGCTACTCCAGCTGTGCTACAGGGCGGCGCATGTTCCAGTCACCCTGCGGGATGTGCACCATGATATCATGGAGCGGCAGTGCGGGAGAGGTCCAGAGGCAGAAATCGAAAGTGAAGCACCTGCTGCACCGCTATTACCGTCTTCTCAAGCTTTTCCTGCGCTTCACTTTCAATATTCCCGGTTTTTCTACCCCCCAGGCGGGAACATGGGGAAGGGTTTGATGTGTGAGTGTACGAGACCTTATGCGGTCATAGGAAATGCTGTGAGCCTTTTTTGATGGGGGGCCTGGAGCTGTAGCTTCATCCGCCCCATTATTAATCCAGCTATACTAGTGATGAGCGGGTTCGGTTCCTCGGAATCCGAACCCGCCCGAACTTCACCTTTTTTTTACACGGGTCCGAGCGACTCGGATCCTCCCGCCTTGCTCGGTTAACCTGAGCGCGCCCGAACGTCATCATCCCGCTGTCGGATTCTCGCGAGACTCGGATTCTATATAAGGAGCCGCGCGTCGCCGCCATTTTCACACGTGCATTGAGATTGATAGGGAGAGGACGTGGCTGGCGTCCTCTCCGTTGTATTAGAAAAAAAAAAACTGAGTGACTTAGTTTTAATTGTGGGGAGGATTGGGGACGGGGAGCAGCTGTTAGGGAGTACAGTGCAGGGTTTTGAGTTTAATCCGTTGTTTCTCTGCCTGAAAAAAAACGCTCCACCATATCTGTGCTCACTCAGTGTGCTGCACTGCTGCATGATATATCTGTGCTGAGTGCACTGCTCACACTGCCTAATTGTGGGGACTGGGGAGCAGTTATAGCAGGAGTACAGTGCACAGTTTTGCTGAAAGTGACCACCAGTCCAGTATACGTTTGTCTGCCTGAAAAACACTGTGGTGTTTTTTTTTTCTTTCTTCATGCTAGTTTGTTTAGCAGTCTGCTGACAGTGTCCACCAGATCCGACCGTTATACAGTATATTATATATATAATTAAGCACTAAGCAGCAGTACGGTAGGCCACGGCTGTACCTACCTCTGTGTCGTCAGTGCACTCGTCATCCATAAGTATAAGTAATACTATACTATCCATCCATCTACATTGTATACCTGTGGTGTTTTTTTTTTCTTTCTTCATACTAGTTTGTTTAGCAGTCTGCTGACACTGTCCACCAGGTCCGTTATACAGTATATTATATATATAAGCACTAAGCAGCAGTACGGTAGGCCACGGCTGTACCTACCTCTGTGTCGTCAGTGCACTCGTCGTCCATAAGTATAAGTAATACTATACTATCCATCCATCTACATTGTATACCTGTGGTGTTTTTTTTTTCTTTCTTCATACTAGTTTGTTTAGCAGTCTGCTGACAGTGTCCACCAGGTCCGTTATACAGTATATCATATATATAAGCACTAAGCAGCAGTACGGTAGGCCACGGCTGTACCTACCTCTGTATCGTCAGTGCACTCGTCGTTCATAAGTATAAGTAATACTATACTATCCATCCATCTACATTGTATACCTGTGGTGGTTTTTTTTCCTTTCTTCATACTAGTTTAGCAGTCTGCTGACACTGTCCACCAGGTCCGTTATACAGTATATTATATTTATATATAAGCACTAAGCAGCAGTACGGTAGGCCACGGCTGTACCTACCTCTGTGTCGTCAGTGCACTCGTCGTCCATAAGTATAAGTAATACTATACTATCCATCCATCTACATTGTATACCTGTGGTGTATTTTTTTTCTTTCTTCATACTAGTTTGTTTAGCAGTCTGCTGACACTGTCCACCAGGTCCGTTATACAGTATATTATATTTATATATAAGCACTAAGCAGCAGTACGGTAGGCCACGGCTGTACCTACCTCTGTGTCGTCGGTGCACTCGTCGTCCATAAGTATAAGTAATACTATACTATCCATCCATCTACATTGTATACCTGTGGTGTTTTTTTTTTTCTTTCTTCATACTAGTTTGTTTAGCAGTCTGCTGACAGTGTCCACCAGGTCCGTTATACAGTATATCATATATATAAGCACTAAGCAGCAGTACGGTAGGCCACGGCTGTACCTACCTCTATGTCGTCAGTGCACTCGTCGTCCATAAGTATAAGTAATACTATACTATCCATCCATCTACATTGTATACCTGTGGTGGTTTTTTTTTCTTTCTTCATACTAGTTTAGCAGTCTGCTGACACTGTCCACCAGGTCCGTTATACAGTATATTATATTTATATATAAGCACTAAGCAGCAGTACGGTAGGCCATGGCTGTACCTACCTCTGTGTCATCAGTGCACTCGTCGTCCATAAGTATAAGTAATACTATACTATCCATCCATCTACATTGTATACCTGTGGTGGCTTTTAGCTGTGCGCAAAATATGGAGAACAAAAATGTGGAGGTTAAAAAAATAGGGAAAGATCAAGATCCACTTCCACCTCGTGCTGAAGCTGCTGCCACTAGTCATGGCCGAGACGATGAAATGCCATCAACGTCGTCTGCCAAAGCCGATGCCCAATGTCATAGTACAGAGCATGTAAAATCCAAAACACAAAAGATCAGTAAAAAAATGACCCAAAAATCAAAATTAAAAGCGTCTGAGGAGAAGCGTAAACTTGCCAATATGCCATTTACAACACGGAGTGGCAAGGAACGGCTGAGGCCCTGGCCTATGTTCATGGCTAGTGGTTCAGCTTCACATGAGGATGGAAGCACTCATCCTCTCGCTAGAAAAAAGAAAAGACTTGCGGCAAAAGCACAGCAAAGAACTGTGCGTTCTTCGAAATCACAAATCTCAAAGGAGAGTCCAATTGTGTCGGTTGCGATGCCTGACCTTCCCAACACTGGACGGGAAGAGCTTGCGCCTTCCACCATTTGCACGCCCCCTGCAAGTGTTGAAAGGAGCACCCGCAGTCCAGTTCCTGATAGTGAAATTGAAGTTGTCAGTGTTGAAGTACACCAGGATGAGGATATGGGTATTGCTGGCGCTGGGGAGGAAATTGACAAGGAGGATTCTGATGGTGAGGTGGTTTGTTTAAGTCAGGCACCCGGGGAGACACCTGCTGTCCGTGGGAGGAATATGGCCATTGACATGCCTGGTGAAAATACCAAAAAAATCAGCTCTTCAGTGTGGAAGTATTTCAACAGAAATGCGGACAACAGGTGTCAAGCCGTGTGTTGCCTTTGTCAAGCTGTAATAAGTAGCGGTAAGGACGTTAACCACCTCGGAACATCCTCCCTTATACGTCACCTGCAGCGCATTCATAATAAGTCAGTGACAAGTTCAAAAACTTTGGGCGACAGCGGAAGCAGTCCACTGACCAGTAAATCCCTTCCTCTTGTAACCATGCTCGCGCAAACCACACCACCAACTCCCTCAGTGTCAATTTCCTCCTTACCCAGTAAAGCACTAAGCAGCAGTACGGTAGGCCACGGCTGTACCTACCTCTGTGTCGTCAGTGCACTCGTCGTCCATAAGTATAAGTAATACTATACTATCCATCCATCTACATTGTATACCTGTGGTGTTTTTTTTTCTTTCTTCATACTAGTTTGTTTAGCAGTCTGCTGACAGTGTCCACCAGGTCCGTTATACAGTATATCATATATATAAGCACTAAGCAGCAGTACGGTAGGCCACGGCTGTACCTACCTCTGTGTCGTCAGTGCACTCGTCGTCCATAAGTATAAGTAATACTATACTATCCATCCATCTACATTGTATACCTGTGGTGGTTTTTTTTCCTTTCTTCATACTAGTTTAGCAGTCTGCTGACACTGTCCACCAGGTCCGTTATACAGTATATTATATTTATATATAAGCACTAAGCAGCAGTACGGTAGGCCACGGCTGTACCTACCTCTGTGTCGTCAGTGCACTCGTCGTCCATAAGTATAAGTAATACTATACTATCCATCCATCTACATTGTATACCTGTGGTGTATTTTTTTTCTTTCTTCATACTAGTTTGTTTAGCAGTCTGCTGACACTGTCCACCAGGTCCGTTATACAGTATATTATATTTATATATAAGCACTAAGCAGCAGTACGGTAGGCCACGGCTGTACCTACCTCTGTGTCGTCAGTGCACTCGTCGTCCATAAGTATAAGTAATACTATACTATCCATCCATCTACATTGTATACCTGTGGTGTTTTTTTTTTTCTTTCTTCATACTAGTTTGTTTAGCAGTCTGCTGACAGTGTCCACCAGGTCCGTTATACAGTATATCATATATATAAGCACTAAGCAGCAGTACGGTAGGCCACGGCTGTACCTACCTCTATGTCGTCAGTGCACTCGTCGTCCATAAGTATAAGTAATACTATACTATCCATCCATCTACATTGTATACCTGTGGTGGTTTTTTTTTCTTTCTTCATACTAGTTTAGCAGTCTGCTGACACTGTCCACCAGGTCCGTTATACAGTATATTATATTTATATATAAGCACTAAGCAGCAGTACGGTAGGCCATGGCTGTACCTACCTCTGTGTCATCAGTGCACTCGTCGTCCATAAGTATAAGTAATACTATACTATCCATCCATCTACATTGTATACCTGTGGTGGCTTTTAGCTGTGCGCAAAATATGGAGAACAAAAATGTGGAGGTTAAAAAAATAGGGAAAGATCAAGATCCACTTCCACCTCGTGCTGAAGCTGCTGCCACTAGTCATGGCCGAGACGATGAAATGCCATCAACGTCGTCTGCCAAAGCCGATGCCCAATGTCATAGTACAGAGCATGTAAAATCCAAAACACAAAAGATCAGTAAAAAAATGACCCAAAAATCAAAATTAAAAGCGTCTGAGGAGAAGCGTAAACTTGCCAATATGCCATTTACAACACGGAGTGGCAAGGAACGGCTGAGGCCCTGGCCTATGTTCATGGCTAGTGGTTCAGCTTCACATGAGGATGGAAGCACTCATCCTCTCGCTAGAAAAAAGAAAAGACTTGCGGCAAAAGCACAGCAAAGAACTGTGCGTTCTTCGAAATCACAAATCTCAAAGGAGAGTCCAATTGTGTCGGTTGCGATGCCTGACCTTCCCAACACTGGACGGGAAGAGCTTGCGCCTTCCACCATTTGCACGCCCCCTGCAAGTGTTGAAAGGAGCACCCGCAGTCCAGTTCCTGATAGTGAAATTGAAGTTGTCAGTGTTGAAGTACACCAGGATGAGGATATGGGTATTGCTGGCGCTGGGGAGGAAATTGACAAGGAGGATTCTGATGGTGAGGTGGTTTGTTTAAGTCAGGCACCCGGGGAGACACCTGTTGTCCGTGGGAGGAATATGGCCATTGACATGCCTGGTGAAAATACCAAAAAAATCAGCTCTTCAGTGTGGAAGTATTTCAACAGAAATGCGGACAACAGGTGTCAAGCCGTGTGTTGCCTTTGTCAAGCTGTAATAAGTAGGGGTAAGGACGTTAACCACCTCGGAACATCCTCCCTTATACGTCACCTGCAGCGCATTCATAATAAGTCAGTGACAAGTTCAAAAACTTTGGGCGACAGCGGAAGCAGTCCACTGACCAGTAAATCCCTTCCTCTTGTAACCATGCTCGCGCAAACCACACCACCAACTCCCTCAGTGTCAATTTCCTCCTTACCCAGTAAAGCCAATAGTCCTGCAGGCCATGTCACTGGCAAGTCTGACGAGTCCTCTCCTGCCTGGGATTCCTCCGATGCATCCTTGAGTGTAACGCCTACTGCTGCTAGCGCTGCTGTTGTTGCTGCTGGGAGTCGATCGTCATCCCAGAGGGGAAGTCGGAAGACCACTTGTACTACTTCCAGTAAGCAATTGACTGTCCAACAGTCCTTTGCGAGGAAGATGAAATATCACAGCAGTCATCCTATTGCAAAGCGGATAACTGAGGCCTTGACAACTATGTTGGTGTTAGACGTGCGTCCGGTATCCGCCGTTAGTTCACAGGGAACTAGACAATTTCTTGAGGTAGTGTGCCCCCGTTACCAAATACCATCTAGGTTCCACTTCTTTAGGCAGGCGATACCGAGAATGTACACGGACGTCAGAAAAAGACTCCACAGTGTCCTAAAAAATGCAGTTGTACCCAATGTCCACTTAACCACGGACATGTGGACAAGTGGAGCAGGGCAGACTCAGGACTACATGACTGTGACAGCCCACTGGTTAGATGTATTGCCTCCCGCTGCAAGAACAGCAGCGGCGGCACCAGTAGCAGCATCTCGCAAACGCCAACTCGTTCCTAGGCAGGCTACGCTTTGTATCACCGCTTTCCAGAATACGCACACAGCTGAAAACCTCTTACGGAAACTGAGGAAGATCATCGCAGAATGGCTTACCCCAATTGGACTCTCCTGGGGATTTGTGGCATCGGACAACGCCAGCAATATTGTGCGTGCATTACATCTGGGCAAATTCCAGCACGTCCCATGTTTTGCACATACCTTGAATTTGGTGGTGCAGAATTATTTAAAAAACGACAGGGGCGTGCAAGAGATGCTGTCGGTGGCCCGAAGAATTGCGGGCCACTTTCGGCGTGCAGGCACCGCGTACAGAAGACTGGAGCACCACCAAAAAAACCTGAACCTGCCCTGCCATCATCTGAAGCAAGAGGTGGTAACGAGGTGGAATTCAACCCTCTATATGCTTCAGAGGATGGAGGAGCAGCAAAAGGCCATTCAAGCCTATACATCTGCCCACGATATAGGCAAAGGAGGTGGAATGCACCTGTCTCAAGCGCAGTGGAGAATGATTTCAACGTTGTGCAAGGTTCTGCTGCCCTTTGAACTTGCCACACGTGAAGTCAGTTCAGACACTGCCAGCCTGAGTCAGGTCATTCCCCTCATCAGGCTTTTGCAGAAGAAGCTGGAGGCATTGAAGGAGGAGCTAAAACAGAGCGATTCTGCTAGGCATGTGGGACTTGTGGATGGAGCCCTTCATTCGCTTAACCAGGATTCATGGGTGGTCAATCTGTTGAAATCAGAGCACTACATTTTGGCCACCGTGCTCGATCCTAGATTTAAAACCTACGTTGGATCTCTCTTTCCGGCAGACACAAGTCTGCAGGGGTTCAAAGAACTGCTGGTGAGAAAATTGTCAAGTCAAGCGGAACGCGACCTGTCAACATCTCCTCCTTCACATTCTCCCGCAACTGGGGGTGCGAGGAAAAGGCTACGAATTCCGAGCCCACCCGCTGGCGGTGATGCAGGGCAGTCTGGAGCGACTGCTGATGCTGACATCTGGTCCGGACTGAAGGACCTGCCAACGATTACTGACATGTCGTCTACTGTCACTGCATATGATTCTCTCACCATTGAAAGAATGGTGGAGGATTATATGAGTGACCGCATCCAAGTAGGCACGTCAGACAGTCCGTACGTATACTGGCAGGGAAAAGAGGCAATTTGGAGGCCCTTGCACAAACTGGCTTTATTCTACCTAAGTTGCCCTCCCTCCAGTGTGTACTCCGAAAGAGTGTTTAGTGCCGCCGCTCACCTTGTCAGCAATCGGCGTACGAGGCTACTTCCAGAAAATGTGGAGAAGATGATGTTCATTAAAATGAATTATAATCAATTACTCCATGGAGACATTCACCAGCAGCAATTGCCTCCAGAAAGTACACGGGGATCTGAGATGGTGGATTCCAGTGGGGACGAATTAATAATCTGTGAGGAGGGGGATGTACACAGTGAAAGGGGTGATGAATCGGACGATGATGATGAGGTGGACATATTGCCTCTGTAGAGCCAGTTTGTGCAAGGAAAGATTGATTGTTTCTTTTTTGGTGGGGGCCCAAACCAACCAGTCATTTCAGTCACAGTCGTGTGACAGACCCTGTCGCTGAAATGATGGGTTGGTTAAAGTGTGCATTTCCTGTTTATACAACATAAGGGTGGGTGGGAGGGCCCAAGGACAATTCCATCTTGCACCTCTTTTTTCTTTCATTTTTCTTTGCATCATGTGCTGTTTGGGGAGTATTTTTTGGAAGGGACATCCTGCCTGACACTGCAGTGCCACTCCTAGATGGGCCAGGTGTTTGTGCCGGCCACTAGGGTCGCTTAGCTTACTCACACAGCTACCTCATTGCGCCTCTTTTTTTTCTTCTTTGCGTCATGTGCTGTTTGGGGAGTAGTTTTTGGAAGGGCCATCCTGCCTGACACTGCAGTGCCACTCCTAGATGGGCCAGGTGTTTGTGTCGGCCACTAGGGTCGCTTAGCTTACTCACACAGCTACCTCATTGCGCCTCTTTTTTTTCTTCTTTGCGTCATGTGCTGTTTGGGGAGTATTTTTTGGAAGGGCCATCCTGCCTGACACTGCAGTGCCACTCCTAGATGGGCCAGGTGTTTGTGTCGGCCACTTGGGTCGCTTAGCTTAGCCATCCAGCGACCTCGGTGCAAATTTTAGGACTAAAAATAATATTGTGAGGTGTGAGGTGTTCAGAATAGACTGTAAATGAGTGTAAATTATGGTTATTGAGGTTAATAATACTATGGGATCAAAATGACCCCCAAATTCAATGATTTAAGCTGTTTTTTAGGGTTTTTTGAAAAAAAACACCCGAATCCAAAACACACCCGAATCCGACAAAAAAAATTCAGTGAGGTTTTGCCAAAACGCGTTCGAACCCAAAACACGGCCGCGGAACTGAACCCAAAACCAAAACACAAAACCCGAAAAATTTCCGGTGCACATCACTAGGCTATACACACTACACACACACACCACATAAACACACCACCACATAAACACACACAGTACACACTATGCACACACCCACCACCACATATACACACACAGTACACACTATGCACATTTAGGACACACACACACACACCACACAAACTGTTTTCATACACATTAATCAAGAAGCTATTAATTTAACCTTGCCAGGCCTCTTGTAGCAGCAGCAGCTGAGCTCCCCATGCAGTCTGGGGGGGGGGGGGGGAGCTTAGGCCTGTGAGTCACTCACAGCAGGACCCCGGAGAAGGAGAGGGAGGGGCAGCCAGCACACTGCCTGCACGGCTCCTGCTCCGTGACATCTCAGGTGAGAGTGCTGGAGCCGGAGGAGGGGGCATGGGAGAGAGGAGGCCGCTGGCAGTCTGTGGCAGGAAAAAGTTTTTTCTTGTCAATGCTGCCAGTTTGCTGTGGGCCTATTTTCAATGGGGGGCCTGGAGCTGCAGCTCCATCCACCCCATTGTTAATCCGGCCCTGGGTATGACATGCCCACCAGTGTGGCCTGGTCACACCATCTAAGGAAGCGTGGTTATGAATCCCCTCCTCTCCAGGCCCTATATACATGCTAGGTCATGGGTAATTTGTACCCCTTCCCCTTAATATACTGTAGTAGATACACTCAATGTTATGAGCCACGGCTGTGGCTCATTCCTGTTTTGCAGTTTTGTTCTGTATTTCATGTTATACTTCTGTTTATGTTCCCTGTGGGTGTCATGGGGTGCTCGGAGCTCACCCTTAAGGAGGGGATACTGTTATGAACCACAGGTAGTGGTTCATTCCTATTTTATGTTTATTAAGTTGTCTTGCATGCCAGGATTTCCTGTTGCTCTGTTTTAGAATACTCTTGTCTGCTGCCGCTGGTGAGTCTGTGTAATTGCAGCTTGTTCCCATGTGTTCAGCCTCACCTGGCTGCTAATTGCATCTTGTCAGTTTGGAATCATGCAACAGGGCAGCTGCATGGGATTATTAATTAGGCCTCTCTGTTATATGCTGGCTGACTGCAATTCACAGACGCTGGTGATATTCCTTGGTTTGCAGTCTGCTTGAAGTGTGAGCTGGTTCCTGTCAGTCCCTGTGTTGATTCCTGTGTCAGTCCCTGTGTTGATTCCTGTGTCAGTCCCTGTGTCGATTCCTGTGTCTGATCCCGTGTCCTGCTGTGAGGCGTTCCTGCCCTGAGTTCCAGTGGCTTTGCCTGTCCCTGGTCAAGTCTTCTGGCTTCCTGGTGTCCACCGGTCTGTCGTTTGGGATTCTGCCTGTCCTCCAGTTCTGAGAGTCGGTGTCGGCAGCATTAGAAGTTCCTGTCCGTTTGCCAGTATTCGTACCGGTTCCGTGAGTAGCGGCTCTCCCGCGTCCGTTGGCCTAGGCCGCTGTATTCCATTATTGTTTCTGTCCCTGGTGTTTTGCAGAGGGTTCTGCTTATGCTGTCACCGCCGGTACACAAAGGTATTGTGTCGGCGTGTGATCAGCATTTCCTTTGTTGTTCTTTTCCTTTGGCGGTTTCTCCGCACATACTTTAGGTTTTTAGTTAGCTTGTAGCCCCTGGCCTGTTTGCTTAGTTAGAGGTCCTCTTGTTATCATTCTGCCTCGGATTTCCCTTTGTCTCTCATTAAGACCGGGGGGCACCGGAGTTGGGCAGACATAATCCGCCCTTCAAACGTGGCTGCCAAGGGCTCAAGAAACCATAGTCTCGCAAGGGATTTCCGATAGCATGGGTGAGACAACAGAGTTAGGGCGCCAGGGGCTATTCCCTTTCCATTCCCCTTTCCCAGCGTTACGTCCTGGTGCTCTGGACTCACTTCATGAACATCTCCCTTGTTCTGAGCACCAGGAACCTAACACTCAACATCACTCATATTGTCAATATGATGATAAGATCTCTCTCCTAATTACAGTGCTTAGTGCTCAATTATGGTATAATGGGTAAAAAAAATAATAGGACAGTGAAAAGGTCAACCCCAAATGGGTAAAAAGTCATCGGCACAAAATATTCCACACTAAACTGAGAAAAGGGTTCTTCACAGTAAGAGCAGTAAGGATTTGGAAATCTCTCCCAGAGAAGGTAGTAATGGTGGACTCAATCAATAAGTTGAAAAATGGATTAGATAAATTTCTAGTGGAAAAGAAATATCCCGGGATACGGTATTTAATTTATATTAAAAAAAAATGTAATATACAGTAGGTTGAACTCGATGAACATTTGTCTTTTTTCAACCTCAACAACTATGTAACTATGTAATAAGCAAAAGGTCGACTTGAAAATAGTCGACAAAAGTTTATTTATGTTTTTTGGGTGCCAATTTGTAGGGTTTAGCACATGAAACCCCAGTTAGTGTACCGTGTCCCCTCACATGGCTTGATTTGCTCGCCATGCTTTGGGCAAGGTGCCTCGCTCTGCTACCATTGCTACTGGGCAAATTACTAATCCCAGTCGTAGTCCATGTGGATGATTTAGTATGAAAAAGTTGATAAAATGCAAATTCCAAAAAACCTGTGTGGACCATATGTTGTGTCGACCATTGGCACGTCAACCATTTGAACCCGTTGACCTTTTAACCATGTCGAGCATATTGTGTCGACCTATTGACTGCTCACCTGTGGACCGTATACCTAGTACTCACAGCAGGGGTGTTTTAACAGAGGACAGGTCCCCTGTGCAGACTCCGGGTGGGCCCCCTCCTCTGTACAGCGTAGTAGTCTCCGGCATTATGCCAGAGTCTGCTGCACATGTGCAGGTCTCTGGAAACATGGTGCCCGCCATGTTCCGGAGACCAATTTAACTACTGCGCATGCACGGCAGCCATTTTGGGTATGATTTTCGCATCGGCTGCAGCGCCCAACACGGGACTCTGGAGAGGTAAGTGGTAAAATATGGGTGCAGTGTGTGCGGTGTGGGCTTCCCCTGGTCCAGGGGCCTGTGTGCACTGCACACACTGCATCCATTATACAGTAGGGGTGGTATCTAGGTTGCCAGCTGTTGAGATGCCGGCGCACAGTATACCGGCGCCGGAATCCCGACAACCCGGCATACCGACACCTTTTCTCCCTCTTGGGAGTCCACGACCCCCCTGGAGGGAGAATAGATAGCCCGCAAGGGGCTCATTTGCGCTCGCCCACCTGTCGGTATGCCGGCGGTCAGGATTCCAGCGCCGGTATGCTGGCCGCCAGGAGCCTTGCCGCTGGCATACCATACTACACCCATACAGTAGAAACGCCTAGGATTCACAGGCTAATAATAGGATTTTAATACCTACCGGTAAATCCTTTTCTCTTAGTCCGTAGAGGATGCTGGGGACTCCAAAAGGACCATGGGGTATAGATGGGATCCGCAGGAGACATGGGCACACTATAAGACTTTGAATGGGTGTGAACTGGCTCCTCCCTCTATACCCCTCCTCCAGACTCCAGTTAGAGAACTGTGCCCAGGGAGACGGACATTTAGAGGAAAGAATTTATTGTTTAAACACGGTGAGTGTCATACCAGCTCACACCTCGAACATGCCGCAGAACGTGGCATTCAATAGAACACCAGCCGACGGCATGAAAAATATACAGCAATATGCTGACCGAAAACGTAACACAACCTGTGTGTAAACACAACCATTAAAAGCATACCGCATGCCATGGCATGAATAACGTCAGCAACAGACTGACTGAAAAGAAACACCACATGAGTGTAACCAGAACCAATAACTGCAGAAACAGTACGCACTGGGACGGGCGCCCAGCATCCTCTACGGACTAAGAGAAAAGGATTTACCGGTAGGTATTAAAATCCTATTTTCTCATATGTCCTAGAGGATGCTGGGGACTCCAAAAGGACCATTGGGGTTTATACCAAAGCTTCAGACCGGGCAGGAGAGTGCGGACGACTCTGAGCACCGATTGAGCAAACATGAGGTCCTCATCAGCCAGGGTATCAAACTTGTAGAATTTAGCAAAAGTGTTTGAACCCGACCAAGTAGCTGCTCGGCAAAGTTGAACTGCTGAGACTCCTCGGGCATCCGCCCAAGAAGAGCCCACCTTCCTGGTAGAATGGGCCTTCACCGACTTCGGTAACGGCAATCCAGCTGTAGAATGAGCATGCCGAATCGTATCACAGATCTAGCTTGCAACAGTCTGCTTAGAAGCAGGAGCCCCAATTTTGTTGGGAGCATACAGGATAAACAGAGCCTCTGTTTCCCCAATCTGAGCCGTTCTGGCGACATAAATATTCAAAGCTCTGACTACATCGAGAGACTTTGATTCAGCCAAGGCTTCAGTAGCCACAGGCACCACAATAGGTTGGTTCATGTGAAACGCAGAAACCACTTTTGGCAAAAAATTGATGCCGAGTTCTCAATTCCGCTCTATCCACATGGAAAATCAAATAGGGGCTCTTGTGAGACAAAGCCGCTAATTCCGACACCCGCCTTGCGGACGCCAAGGCCAATAGCATGACCACTTTCCAAGTGAGAAATTTTAACTCAACCTTTCGTAAAGGTTCCAACCAGTGTGACATAAGAAACTGCAACACCACGTTAAGGACCCATGGTGCCACTAGGGGCACCAATGGAGGTTGGATGTGCAGCAGTCCTTTCACGAAAGTCTGAACTTCTGGAAGGGCGGCCAATTCTTTTTGAAAGAAAATTGACAAGGCCGAAATCTGCACTTTAATGGAGCCTAACTTTAGGCCTGCATCCACACCTGCTTGCAAAAAAAAAAAAAAAAAATGGAGAAAACGACCCAGCTGAAATTCTTCCGTAGGAGCCTTCTTGGATTCACACCAAGGCACATACTTACTCCAAATATGGTGGTAAAGCTTCGCCGTTACTCCTTTCGTAGCCTGAAGCAATGTGGGAATGACTTCACCGGAAATACACTTTCGGGCTAGGATATGGCGTTCAACCACCATGCCGTCAAACACAGCCGTGGTAAGTCTTGATACACGCCCGGTCCTTGCTGTAACAGGTCCTCTCGTAAAGGAAGAGGCCGGGATCTTCTATGAGTAAGTGTTGAAGATCTGGATACCAAGCCCACCTTGGCTAGACCAGAACAATGAGGATCGCCTGAACCTTTGTTCTTCTTATTGTAACACTGTAGGGGTGCAAGGTGCCTTTTCCTGGGGAATATGGCAGCCCGCAGCAGCTGAGGAACAACACAAGTCCAGTTTCTGGTACAACCGACCCCGGACAGTTTTATTGAAACAGAAAATAAAACAAACCCCAAAATAAAAATACCTTGCCTGTCCGGCACTAACTAAACATAAGATGTTCCTAACTGTCACTAAACAAAACACAGAGTTCTTCAGTACATACTGTATAGCTTACTTGCATCAGAAAGCATGTCTCTCACACACAGATCCTGCAGCCTTCCCAGGCAGTCTGCCCATACTAATCAGGTTAGAAGCACTATATCACTCTTACACAGCTGAAACCCTGATTAGCCCTCTGTGAGGCCAAAGACCCGAACTGGGCCCAATGTCTAGAACTCGCCTTATCTCTCTCTCAGAGCCTTTTCCCAGCTTTTACAGCAAACTGAAAAGGTTCAGACAAAACAAAAAGCATTTTTCCTAGAAGTTAACATTTTCTAAAACATGTAAGACAAGAACCTGGGACAAATATACCTGCCCTCAAACACTATCCCAGTGTTCTTGTCACATATCCCCCTCCCCTGTTTCGACCTAGGGGCCGGAACACTTGTAGCCCCCAAACAGAAGATGCGAGACAATGCATCTGCGTTGGCCAATTGTGTTCCCGGTCTATGTTCGACAGTAAACTTAAAGTCCTGCAACGCTAGAAACCATCTAGTTACACGAGCATTCTTGCCTCTATTTACATACATCCATTTTAAAGGGGCATGGTCTGTCACTAGTCTGAATTGTCTACCCAAGAGGTAATATCTCAAGGTATCTAGTGCCCACTTAATGGCCAAAGCCTCCTTTTCCACAATGGCATACCTTTTTTCATGCTCATTGAGTTTCCTACTCAAATAAATGATAGGGTGTTCGTCCCCATCTCTGGTTTGGGACAGCACAGCACCTATCCCTACCTCTGAGGCATCTGTCTGTACCACAAATTCTTTTGAAAAATCTGGTGTTATCAACACCGGTTGTGAACACAAAGCCACTTTTAATGCTTGGAACGCCTTTTCTGCATCAGGGTTCCATTTCACCACATTTGACTGCTTCCCTTTGGTAAGGTCTGACAACGGCACCGCTGTGGTCGCAAAATTAGGAATAAACCGTCTATAGTACCCAGTAATTCCCAAAAAAGCCCTTACCTGTTTTTTATTCACTGGACGAGGCCAGTTTTGAATAGCATCAACTTTATTCAATTGGGGCCTAATCAGACCTCTGCCTATGGTGAAGCCCAAGTATTTGACCTCCTCCATTGCGAGGCAGCACTTCTCTGGGTTAGCAGTTAACCCTGCCTCTCTGATTGAGTCCAGTACTGCTTGTACTTTAACCAAATGGGACCCCCAGTCTGTACTGTGAATTACCACATCATCCAAATAGGCAGCTGCATATTTTCTATGGGGCCTCAAAATTTTATCCATCGCCCGTTGAAAGGTTGCTGGAGCCCCATGCAACCCAAAGGGTAACATCTTATACTGGTACAGCCCCTCCGGAACTGAAAAGGCTGTTTTTTCTTTGGCGCTATCAGATAAAGGTATTTGCCAGTAACCTTTGGTCAGGTCCAATGTGGTGAGAAACCTGGCTGTTCCCAGCCTTTCTACAAGCTCATCCACACGGGGCATGGGGTATGCGTCAAACTTGGACACCTCATTTAACTTACGAAAGTCATTACAGAAGCGTATGCTACCGTCGGGCTTCGGGATGAGCACTATGGGACTGGACCACTCACTGTTAGACTCCTCTATGACTCCAAGTTCTAACATGGTTTTAACTTCCTTAGAAATAGCTTCTCGCTGAGCTTCAGGAATCCTATATGGCTTTAAATGAACCCTGACCCCTGGTTCTGTGACAATGTCATGTTTTATTATGGTCGTTCGGCCAGGCAGCTCTGAAAATACCTCCCTATTTTGGATGAGAAATTCTTTAACCTGATTGTTCTGATCAGCTGATAATGTCTCTGACACCTTCACTGCGGGAAGCAACCGGGGTGAAGACACCGAAGGGCAAGGCTCCGCTGACAGAGACAACCTATCTTTCCAGGGTTTGATTAAGTTAACATGGTAGATCTGTTCGGGTTTTCTCTTTCCCGGCTGGTATACTTTGTAATTAACCTCATTCACTTTTTCCCTAATCTCAAATGGACCCTGCCATTTAGCTAGGAATTTGCTTTCCACAGTGGGTACCAAAACAAGAACTCTATCTCCAGGAGCAAATTCCCGTATCTTGGCACTCCGGTTATAGACCCTCTGTTGAGCACTTTGGGCCTGTTCCATGTGCTCTCTGACAACAGGTACCACGGCTGCAATCCTATCCTGCATTTGTGTTACATGCTCAATAACGCTTCTATAAGGAGTGGGCTGTCCTTCCCACGTCTCTTTGGCAATATCCAACAGCCCTCTGGGGTGTCTACCATACAACAAATCAAATGGAGAAAACCCCGTAGAGGACTGAGGGACTTCTCTGATGGCCATTAACAAGTAGGGCAACAAACAATCCCAGTTTTTCCCATCTCTCTCAACAACCTTTTTTAACATACTTTTTAATGTTTTATTAAACCTTTCCACCAACCCGTCAGTTTGGGGATGGTAGATGGACGTCCTGAGGTGAGTGACCTTAAATAACTTGCACAATTCTTTCATGATCCTTGACATAAATGGAGTACCTTGGTCAGTCAAAATTTCTTTTGGTATTCCCACTCTACTAAATACCTGCACCAGCTCCCTAGCTATCGCCTTGGTTGTGATAGTGCGTAAAGGGACAGCCTCAGGATATCGAGTGGCATAGTCCATAATTACCAGGATATACTGATGGCCCCGAGCAGACTTTAACAAGGGCCCCACGAGATCCATGGCTATTCTGTCAAACGGGACCTCTATAATAGGCATGGGAACTAGTGGGCTCCTGAAATGGGGTCTAGGGGCATGATACTGGCATTCAGGACAGGAAGAACAATATTCAGACACTTCTTTATAAACCCCTGGCCAAAAGAACCTTTGTAAAACTCTTTCAGTGGTTTTTTCTGCCCCTAAATGTCCTGCGGTAACGTGACTATGAGCTAAATCTAGTACCGTTCTCCGATAAGGCTGGGGAACTACCAGCTGTTCCACCACATCCTCACCCCTTTTGACAATGTGGTACAAGAGCTCATTACAGATGGCCATGTGGGGATACGTAACCCTGTCACCTGGTACCACAGGTTCCCCATTAACAATCTTAACATTCTCTCTAGCCTTTATTAAGGTAGGATCCTTTAACTGTTCAGACGCAAACAGATCCTTCTTTACCTCCAGGTCAGGCACGCTTTCAGTTCTAACTACTATGTCTCTGTTCCCGGCAAGAGGGTCCTCACTGGACTCCCCATCTGTCACTTCCCCAGCCAAACTAGCAAAAGGCAAAGGGCCAGAAAGTTCCGAAGACCCACGTACATCCATAAAATCACCGGTATTATCAACTGGCTTTTTACTTCTCACATCTGTTGATAACCGTGATTCCCAGTTTCCAAAAATGAGGAAAATCCCTCCCTATTATGGCCTCATGCACCAAGGTAGGGACCAGTCCCACTTTAACCATTGCTGACCCACAACAAGTTTCTATATTCACCTCAGCAGTGGCATAATGTTGGGTATCCCCATGTATGCAAGTTACCCCAATAGGTATTTGCTGGACCTTTAAGGGGTTCACTAACCCAGCTTTCACGAGGGTAACTAAACTTCCTGAATCTAGCAAGGCCTCTACCCGGTTACCTTCTAAGAACACATCACACATTTGTTTTTCCAGCTCAGGTGAAGGTACCACAGTACAAGCTAACCTAGCAAAGAAAGACATTCTGCGACATTCAAAGGCAGCATCACATTGCATGGGTTCTTGCGTGACTGGGCAATTGGCAATAACATGACCTGGCATACCACACCTAAAACATTTAACCACACGATTATCAACCCATTTGGGCAGCATAGACCGTTCTAGCCCCATTGGCCTGTTTCCAGGGCCAGTGTTTACAGTCTCTCCAGCCTTGCGTTCTCTTAACCGCCCAGCAACGTTTTCCCACGGAACAGTCTTACCAGTCTTTACTGAAGGGCGCTGTCGAGGACCTATGGGTTGCTGGGTGGTCATCAGTAGTTCCTCTGCTGCCAAATACCTCTCTACCATGTCCACTAACTGGTCAGCAGTACCCGGGTTTCCATGGCTCACCCACTTGCGCAGGACCATGGGCAAAGATCTCAAGTAGCGGTCCATGACGACTCTTTCCACCATCTGGGGACCAGTTAATGTCTCTGGCTGCAGCCATTTTTTTGTTAGCTGAATAAGGTCGTGCATCTGGGAGCGCGGAGGCTTCTCCATGGCGTACAGCCAACGGTGCACCCGTTGCGCTCGTACTGACAGCGTGACTCCCAGGCGGGTCAGGATCTCAGTCTTTAGTTTATCATAGTCCCGAGCCTCAGCAGGGCTTAAATCAAAGTAAGCTTTTTGGGGCTCACCTGACAGGAAAGGTGCCAGCAGACTGGCCCACTGTGCTTTCGGCCAGTTCTCACGCTCGGCAGTCCTTTCAAACGTGGTCAGATAGGCCTCCACATCATCAGCCTCTGTCATTTTCTGCAGGAAGTGACTGGCTCGTATAGAACTAGAGCTGGTTGGAGCACTGACGGCCACATCTCCAACCCGAGCTGCAAGTCTCTGCACCACTTCTGTTAAGGCCTCTCTATCCTGACGCTGTTGCCTGTAAAGTTCATCAACAACTGCCTGCTGTTGTCTCTTATTTTCCTCCATTGCCACCTGCTGTAGTCTCCAATTTTCCTCCATTGCCACCTGCTGCTGTCGGTTGGCCTCCTGCTGAGCCGCTGTAGCTTGCAGCAAGGCTTTAAGCAGATCCTCCATGTCAACAGATTTTTCAGGCGGCTTTGCAGCTGCTTTCACCCAGGACATATATCAAACCCTCAGGGGTGAGTCTCAGTAACTTCACACTGGGCTGTATCTGCATAAACCACCGTTTTCTGCAGGCCTCACAAAGCTGCTGCTTTCACTTATGCGCAGAACGGCCTGCTCGCATTCTCCACCAAGTTGTAACACTGTAGGGGTGCAAGGTGCCTTTTCCTGGGGAATATGGCAGCCCGCAGCAGCTGAGGAACAACACAAGTCCAGTTTCTGGTACAACCGACCCCGGCCAGTTTTATTGAAACAGAAAATAAAACAAACCCCAAAATAAAAATACCTTGCCTGTCCGGCACTAACTAAACATAAGATGTTCCTAACTGTCACTAAACAAAACACAGAGTTCTTCAGTACATACTGTATAGCTTACTTGCATCAGAAAGCGTGTCTCTCACACACAGATCCTGCAGCCTTCCCAGGCAGTCTGCCCATACTAATCAGGTTAGAAGCACTATATCACTCTTACACAGCTGAAACCCTGATTAGCCCTCTGTGAGGCCAAAGACCCGAACTGGGCCCAATGTCTAGAACTCGCCTTATCTCTCTCTCAGAGCCTTTTCCCAGCTTTTACAGCAAACTGAAAAGGTTCAGACAAAACAAAAAGCATTTTTCCTAGAAGTTAACATTTTCTAAAACATGTAAGACAAGAACCTGGGACAAATATACCTGCCCTCAAACACTATCCCAGTGTTCTTGTCACATTATGTTTATCACCTTCGGAAAGATTGAAAGTGGAGGGAACACATAGACTGACTGAAAAACCCACGGTGTCACGAGGGCGTCCACTATTGCCTGAGTGTCCCTTTACCTGGAACAATATCCCTGAAGTTTCTTGTTGAGACGAGACACCATCATGTCTAATTGAGGATTTCCCCAAAGACTTGTCACTTCTGTGAAAACTTCTTGATGAAGACCCCACTCTCCTGGATGGAGATCGTGTCTACTGAGGAAGTCTATTTCTCAGTTGTCTACACCCGGAACGAAGACCGCTAGTAGAGCATTTACATGCCTTTCCGCCCAGCGGAAAACTTTTTCGGCTTTTGCCATTGCCGCTTTGCTCCTCGTTCCACCCTAGCGGCTTACTTATGCCACTGCTGTTAAGTCGACCGACAGAATTAAGACGGGCAGATCGTGAAGAAGATGTTCCGTTGTAAATAGCTCTTAATTCAAGAATGTTTATTGCAGACAAGCTACCCAGCTTGACCTTTTCCCCTGGAAATTCTTCGCCTGGAAAGACTGCTCCCCAGCCTCGAAGACTTGTATCCATGGACACCAGGATCTAATCCTGGATCCCGAACCTTCGTCCCTCTAGGAGGTGCAAACTGTGAGGCCACCACAGAAGAGATATCTTGGTTCTGGAAAATAGGATTATTTTCCGGTGCATGTGCAGGTGAAACCCGGACCACATGTCCAACTGGTCCCGCAAAAACCCCTCTGGCATCTGACATGCTCACTGAATGGCCTCGTAGGCCGCAACCATCTTCTTCATCAACGGAACGTATTGATGGGTTTACACTGTTGCAAATCTGATCTGACTCTGGATCCTCAGATCTCTTTCCACAGGAAAAAACAAACTCTCAACAGTTCAGTATCTAATCTTATTCCCAACTCCGACATCTGCGTCGTCGGGATCAACAGCGATTCTCTGTGTTGAAGACTGTCAGAGAGAAACAACGATTTGTACCACTTGTTTCCAGACCTCGCCGTAGTCAGGAGAGCATCCCAGTACAGAATAATAATAATAATAATGGCTCTTACTATTGAAGGAAAACCATCATACTGCCATCACCCATGTAAGCTTAATGCGGATGAAACCATATTTAAACACTCTTTCTTCTTTTAGAGGTTGGAGATCCCTGCCCTGAGAGATTCCATCTTGTAGTTCGACTTCTTAAGTAGAAATCTTTTTGGGATTGTTCTGACCGAGCTGTCCGGGCTCAGAAACACAAAAAAGCTTGAAAAACAGCTTCTTCTTTTTTTGTGTGTCAGGGACAGCAGGACAATGTCCTGATCCTGACCCAACTCTTGTATGGCGTTGCATACTACCTTCCCATCCAGAGGAGAATCGTAAGTTCTGTTTGAAAAATCAGTGAGGGGAATTAACTGGAAACTCCAGTATGTCCCCCTTTGGACTCTATTCTTAACTCACTGGTCCAAGTCCATTCCAGGACTGACTGAAGAGTATTAGATGAGTTCCCACCTGTGTGGGCTCCAGCAAGATAGACCCAGCGACATGCGGTGGATGTGGTAGAAACAGAGAACGATATCTGCTTCTGCGAACTTGAAAAGTCTGCAGACCTCTTACCTTTTCACCTTCCTCTACCTGCAAAGAAGGGGAAAAAACGGTATCCAACCGGTCAAATGACTGCATCCTACAAAAAATGCGTCACCAACCGTTGTGAGGGACATAGGTCAAGAAGGTAGACTTACCAGTGGTACCTGCCGAGATCAACTTAACAAAGCCATCCCCAAACCAGGTTACACCTTCCTAGGTATGATACTCCAGTATTCCTCGGAGGCAGCCTCAGCTTGCCCTTGGTGAATCCACAACGCCCTCCTAGTCGAGAGGGCCATGGAAGTGGCCCGCGAACCCAAGAGGTTCATACCTCTTGTAGTCGCACGGCAGCATGCTGCAATGTTCTAGATAAGACCCAACTTAAGGAATATCCCCTCTCTCTCTAGGGTAATTATATCGGATGCCAAGGTAACCGACCATTTATGAATACAAGCACTCCCCCATGCGTATGTAATGCAAATATCATCAAAGCATATAATTAAAATATCACTTAGCTTCCTGTATACGATCCTTTGTGACAGGGCCCCGTGCAGACCAGGGGTTGACTCTCACTTTATTCTATCCACGGCGCAAAAAGAATAAACACTCGGACTCCTCGTGAAGATTTGAGACCATCTCGTCAGGCTGACCTAGAGCTTTATCAACAGAGCGACCAGCACATGAGAAAGAATAACTTTACTTCAGCATTCATTAAAAAACGTAATATGAATATACATATATAAATACACATATACACCCATATATCTATATATACATCATATTGTCCATAAAGTAGGCACTCTCCAGACTTAGGCAAGCTTAACAAGGGATTTTATTTGGTACTTACAACATAGAAGTGCAAGGCATAATCACTTGCGTGGCAGTAGAGTAGCAGCGACGTTTCGGTCCATCCGGACCATTCTCAAGCTTTACAGCATAATATGCCCATTTAGAATCCACAACAGCAGAGTTATTCACAGCGGAAGTGTCATACCCCATTACTAGCTGCCCTTTATATGCCAGGAATGCCGCCAAAAACACTCACAACCACGGCGTGCGTTTCACTCACCAGGTGGAACGCATCCGCGAATAGTTCCGGTTCCGGTCACGTGGTCTATGCATTTCAGCACCCGGCGTGACACGCACGCCGATGCCGGACCTGTGCATAGACATTTCACAACATCACGTGACCATCCATCCCGCATATCATTAGCAAAACATTAAAGTGCCGCACCATTAGGTGCATATAACATCACATAATCATATTTTAAGGGGAGTAATAACAGCGCCGCCAATAAATCAAGGCGGTATGGCAGGCATTATTTAGACATATATGGGCATTCCAGTGCTAACAAATGACAGCCAGCAAAGCTTAATATTTCATATCTAAAAAGTGAACAAATCATATAAGACACAAACATGTAAACACATAATTAAAAACATATGCACACATACGCATATATACACCCACAATTAGGCATACATACACATATATATGCATATATAGAGAATGTGGTGGAGCTAGAGAAAAATTAATAATAATCAAAAAAGTATATAGATTTCCCTAATTCATATCTATAGAGACGCCAGTCAGTCTAGCCCAAAAAATGTTTTACATTTATTTGCTCATTCAAGCCCCTAGGAGCCATTGTATCCAGACGAAAAATCCATTCAGATTCACGTTTGTGTAGTTCCAGGATCCTATTACCTCCCCTAATCGATGGGGGAATCCAATCAATAATACGGCAGCGAAGCATAGGAATCTGGTGTCCCACCTCCAACCAATGTCTTGCCACTGGTTTGTCAGACTGTCCTGTCTCAATCGCCTGTCTTATAGAATATCGGTGGTTTGCCATTCGTTCTCTAAAACAGCGTTGTGTCAAACCAACATATACCAGCCCGCATGGGCATATAATCAGGTAGATCACATGATCCATAAGACAATGCAGACGATGCTTGATATATATCGGACGCCCACTATGCGGGTGGGGAAAGGAAGCGCCTGGAATCAGGGATCTACATGTCGTGCAATCAGAGCACTTAAAGCAACCCTTGCGTGCAGATTTCAACCATGTCTCCCTCTTAGCTTTTTCAGGATTTAGCAAGGGACGCATAAGGAGCTGTTTCAGGTTCGCACCACGGCGATATGCCATCATTGGCTGTTGTTGTAGATCCCGCCCCAGCTTGGGGTCCGAGGCCACAATCCTCCAATTCCGTCTAAAGGCTCGTTTAACACAGCC
The DNA here is from genome assembly GCF_028390025.1 of Pseudophryne corroboree. NCBI lineage: Eukaryota > Metazoa > Chordata > Amphibia > Anura > Myobatrachidae > Pseudophryne > Pseudophryne corroboree. Next base: position 253,961,058 of record NC_086445.1, read on the forward strand.
CGCTCTGTCATCGTATTTACTGCAGTATATCATCCGATTTTTCATTCGTATTTCCGATGAACCACGAATGAAAAATCGGATGATATACACATACATATATACATACAGGTATAGGTGTTTACATTAACATGTTAATTTACACCCAATTATAACAGTTGGTGCCGACAGGGTCACCCAAATACGACTGTGTCTCCCATACAGTGTTTACTTTGGAAAAGCTTACAAATACTGACATTTCATCTCCTGAATCAAATACCATCAGGAGTCGGCAATGCCGACAGAGGGATTCCCATAGCTGTTTGTGGCAGAGCACTCACACATGTCGACACACGTGTACTAAAACACCCACCGACATCGCTATAATGGGTAGATTCCAGTATCTGACAGGGAAAACACAGAAACTTTTAACAACTCATTAACCACACGATCATTTATATATATAGTGCTTCATTTATGAACCTATAGTGCACTAAACAACTGTGCCCCCCCTCGTTTTACACTGTTAGTTGTTCAACAGTGTTTTTGGCGGGGCCAGCGTCTCTGTGAGGAGAAAATGTCGCTGTATAGAGTTGTGAGGGCTAAGCCACGCCCCCTTCTCGACGCGCTTCAGTCCCGCTATTTTTTACCTTTTTATACTGGCGGGGGTCAGTATACAGTGCCTATGCACTGTATACCTCTTTGCCAGGCATGTATATGAGATATTATTGCTGCCCATGGCGCCCCCCCTGCGCCCTGCACCCTTGTAGTGCCGATTGTGTGTGGGAGCAATGGCGCGCAGCGCGACCGCTGCGCGGTACCTCAGAGACCCTGAAGTCTTCTGCCGTCACTGAAGTCTTCTGTTCTTCCTTTACTCACCAGGCTTCTTTCTTCTAGCTCTGTGAGGGGGGTGACGGCGCGGCTCCGGGAACAAGCAGCTAGGCGAACCAAGTGATCAGACCCTCTGGAACTAATGGTGTCCAGTAGCCTAAGAAGCAGAGCCCTTGAACTCAGAAGAAGTAGGCCTGCTTCTCTCCCCTCACTCCCACATGCAGGGAGCCTGTAACCAACAGGTCTCCCTGAAAATAATAAACCTAACATAAAGTTTTTTCCGAGAAACTCAGGAGAGTCTAACAGGAGTCTGGAGGAGGGGCATAGAGGGAGGAGCCAGTTCAAACCCATTCAAAGTCTTATAGTGTGCCCATGTCACCTGCGGATCCCGTCTATACCCCATGGTCCTTTTGGAGTCAGCAGCATCCTCTAGGACGTATGAGAAACAATAATGAATACTTGTTTAGTTACAACATTTCCATACTATGGCGTATGATCTCATCTCTGCCTTTTCTAGCTCATCCTGTCTCTCAGTTCGCATGACGCGATATACAATATATCAGTTAACTATTTTAGATTTAACAGAACTGCACAAAACAGAAACATACAATAACAACACCGCCTATTGCTGCAAGATTTATTGAAGCATACAATTATTATACTGAAAAATACTGGGGGACTTGACAAATAAGTACAGAGATCCGCATTATCCCATGACTATTCTAGGCTTTTTTGTGGCATAATTATTATCTCTTCATAACATTTATGTGTATGTGAGCTTCAGCTAGGTTCCCAAAAGAATTTTTCATTTTTAATAAATCATATCTTTAAGAATAAAACTTTGAAGACTTTTAAAATGTCAGCGGAAAACAGATCTAGATCATTATCTTGCTGGGTCCCTGGGCAAAGATGACAATGACATGTAGGAAGGAATATAACAACATTCCTCATTCGCCTGTGCAGACTGGCATGTTTGGCTTTCAGAAGTTATGTTTTAGAACAAGGAATGGTAACATGATATGTTTTATGGCTCCCACAAGTGGCCCCTGGTGTCCTATGTAGCATTCCTTACATTTGGAGAGAAGTATCAGATATAATTATATCCAGCATAAAGTGTTATCCTATAGCCCGGCTAGTCAGGCAGCTGAGAAAACATCATAACATACTGTAACCAACCTGCTACATAGACTATATCAGGGCTGGCCAAACCGGTCCTCGCGATCTACCAAGAGTTCATGTTTTCCAGGCCTCTTGGAGATCTGTAGAATGGTCAGTTAGGAATGAATGCAGCACATCTTAATTAGTAATGACTACACCCTGGGGGTCATTCCGAGTTGTTCGCTCGCAAGCTGCTTTTAGCAGCTTTGCACATGCTAAGCCGCCGCCTACTGGGAGTGAATCTTAGCTTATCAAAATTGCGAACGAAAGATTCGCAATATTGTGAAAATACTTCTCTGTGCAGTTTCTGAGTAGCTCGAGACTTACTCTGCCAGTGCGATCAGTTCAGTGCTTGTCGTTCCTGGTTTGACGTCACAAACACACCCAGCGTTCGCCCAGACACTCCTCCGTTTCTCCGGCCACTCCCGCGTTTTTCCCAGAAACGGTAGCGTTTTTTCACACACACCCATAAAACGGCCAGTTTCCGCCCAGAAACACCCACTTCCTGTCAATCACATTACGATCACCACAACGAAGAAAAAACCTCGTAATGCCGTGAGTAAAATACCTAACTGCATAGCAAATTTACTTGGCGCAGTCGCACTGCGGACATTGCGCATGCGCATTAGCGACTAAACGCTCCGTTGCAAGAAAAAAATAACGAGCGAACAACTCGGAATGACCCCCCCCTGTGCACCAGCTAGGTGGTCTGGAAAATGTGAACTGTTGGTAGATCTCGAGGACTGGTTTGGCCAGCCCTGGACTATATGAATGACCTATTGCACTGTGATCATTCAGAGTTAATGAGTTAATAGAAAGAAGACTGAAGAGGGAAAATTGCTACAGGTCATGAGGGCCTATTCTGTATTGGGCCCTGGGACACTATTTGTACAACACTTCTTTAGAATAACTTTAAAAAACAGGGATATTATTTAAACACTGTGGAATATTTTAGCACATTATAAATTGCTGCCAATAAATAATTATGAACCCTTTTTATATATTGTAACTGTTGTTTTTGTCTAGTGAGCACACCAGCAGTGTTAGTGCAAACATGTTAAATTAGGGCAGTATGGATGGTGTAATGGTTAGCATTACTGCCTCACAGCACTGAGGTCATGGGTTCGATTCCCACCATGGCCCTAACTGTGTGGAGTTTGTATATTCTTATTCTCCCCGTTCTTGCGTGGGTTTCCTACCACAATCCAAAAATATACTGGTATGATTAAATATACTGGTATAATTAATCTACTGGTAGATTAATTGGCTCCCAACAAAATTAACACTAGTGTGAATGTGTCTGTGTACATGTGGTAGGGAATATAGATTGTAAGCTCCACTGGGGCAGGGACTGACAAATATTCTTTGTACAGCGCTGCGTAATATGTGTGCGTTATATAAATAACTGGTAATAAATAAATACATTTTATTTTTACTACATTTGCAAAAATCTCAAAAAACTTTTTTCACGTTGTCGTTAATTATGGGATATTGTGTGTAGAAGTTTGAGGGAAAAAAATGAATTTATTCCATTTTTGGAATTAGGCTGTAACATAACAAGATGTGGAGAAAGTGAAGCGCTGTGAATAGTTTCCGGATGCACTGTACATAATGGTGCTATATAGTATAGATAATGTTTGAGGAGTGTTATCTATATAATCTTAGGTTGATATCACTTGAATCAGTTATGATCTATGTTATATTTTTGCCCTAAATGAGGACACATGTACAGTAGTTGCCGGGTGAATTAGCCTCACGGCATAATTCTTGGTAATTGGGTCAGATCTCTTCTTAGTGATCACAGCCAGGCAAACGCCACAGATTCATAAATCACTTTTTACTGCATTCTGGAAGAAGATTTTTCATTACAATCTGACCACTAGGTGTTACATTGTTCTACAGGTGTCTCTGGATTATCAGAATTTTTTATTTAGTGAAAAACAAGGTGCAAATATATCAGACTAATAACATGCATTGAAAGCACCTTTAATAAGGGCATCAGGATGAGCAGACTCTTTATAGCTTTTTGACCAACTCTCCTATTTTATATTTTTTCATATGCATTTTACAGTAATCCTCTTTTGAGACTACTATAGCTATGTAAGCAAAAGGGTAATTAAATAAGGCAACCCTTGATCCAACCTTATGTCAAGTAAATCCTCACCTTGGAATTTAATTACGGACATTTCTAAAACTCTGACAAGTAATATTTGTCACCGTGAAAAGAATGAGTTAAAAAATCCCCAATGATTTAGAAGCTACAGCAAAGCCCGGATTGCTTCCCAATCACAAAGATTGATCCCCTTGTTCTCTTGGGGGCTATTGAGTTTTTAAGTATCAGGATTTAAAAATGTCAGATTTGCCTTCCGCCTGTTCAGCCCGCCCTCTCTGGCTGCGATGTGAAATACAAATGGAGCAATCAATGCTGGCATCTGCCAGCTGTGTGTGGAATGAGAAAGTGGGAGAACCGTGCCTGGAATTACATCAATGCATGCACTATACAGCTACCGCTCCCCTCTAGCACTGCTCCTCTACCCCTCTGTCCATTGTTTCCTACTCAGTCTACAGAGGCATATTATTACTGTTCTCTAATCCATAAAGTAAGGGGCACAGGAATTTTTCCTTCCCTACTGAGGAACTATAGGGAGCACTTGGGAAAAACAAACTGTCACTAATAAGTAGAGATGTGTGGCGGGCACTTTTTGTGTTTTGTGTTTTGGTTCTAATTCCCCACTTGTGTTTTGGTTTTGGGTTGGTTTTGCCAAAACCACCCTTTCGTGTTTTAGTTTTGGATCTGGATGAATTTTGAAGAAACCCCCCCATAAAAAAGCTAAAATCACAGAATTTGGGGGTAATTTTGATCCTACTGTATTATTAACCTCAATAGCATTCATTTACACTCATTTCCAGTCTATTCTGAACACCTCGCACCTCACAATATTATTTTTAGGCCAAAAGCTTGCACCGAAGTGGCTGTATGACTAAGCTAAGCGACACAAGTGTGCGGCACAAACACCTGGCCCATCTATGAGTGGCACTGCAGTGGCAGACAGGATGGCACTTAAAAAAAACTAGGCCCCAAACAGCACATGATGCAAAGAAGAAAAAGAGGTGCAAGATGGAATTGTCCTTGGGCCCTCCCACCCACCCTTATGTTGTATAAACAGGACATGCACAATTTAACAAACCAATCATTTCAGCGACAGGGTCTGCCACACGACTGTGACTGAAATGACTGGTTTGTTTGGCCCCCACCAAAAAAGAAGCATTCAATCTCTCCTTGCACAAACTGGCTCTACAGAGGCAAGATGTTGACCTCATCCTCTGATTCCTCGCCCCTTTCAATGTGTATATTCTCCTCTTCACAGAGTATTTATTCATCCCCACTGGAATCCACTATCACAGGTCCTTGTGTACTTTCTGGAGGCAATTGTTGGTCAAGGTCTTTCCGGGGGAATTTATAATTCATTTTGATGAACATCATCTTCTCCATATTTTGTGGAAGTAATCTCCTACGCCGATCGCTGACAAGGTTACCGGCTACACTAAACACTCTTTAGGAGTACACACTGGAGGGGGGCAACTTAGGTAAAATAAAGCCAGTTTGTGCAAGGGCTTCCAAATTGCCTCTTTTTCCTGCCAGTATACATACGGACTGTCTGACATGCCTACTTAGATGCTGTCACTCATATAAATCACCATTCTTTCAATGGTGACAGAATCCTATGCAGTGACAGTAGACATGTCAGTAATCATTGGCAGGTCCTTTAGTCCCAGCCAGATGTCAGCACTCACTCCTGACTGCCCTGCATCACCGCCAGTGGGTGGGCTAGGAAATCTTATCCTTTTCCTCGCAGCCCCAGTTGCGAGAGAAAGTGAAGGAGGAGCTGTTGACGGGTCACGTTCCGATTGAGTTGACATTTTTCTCACAGCAGGTCTTTGAACCTCTGCAGACTTGTGTCTGCCAGAAAGAGAGATACTATGTAGGCTTTAAACCTAGGATCGAGCACGGTGGCTAAAATGTAGTGCTCTGATTTCAACAGATTGACCACTCTTGAATCATGGCAAAGCGAATGAAGGGCTTTATCCACAAGTCCCACATACTTTGCGTAATCACTCCGTCTTAGCTCCTCCTTCAATTTCTCAAGCTGCTTCTGCAAAAGCCTGATGAGGGGAATGACCTGACTCAAGCTGGCAGTGCTTGAACTGACTTCACGTGTGGTAAGTTTGAAGGGTTGGAAAACCTTGCATAAGACGGAAATCATTCTCCACTGCGCTTGAGTCAGGTGCATTCCCCCTTCTTTGCCTATATCGTAGATGGATGTATAGGCTTGAATGGCCTTTTGCTGCTCCTCCATCCTCTAAAGCAGGGGTGGGGAACCTTTTTTCTACCAAGGGCCATTTGGATATTTATAAAATCCTTTGGGGGCCATACAAAAATGATCAACTTAAAAATTAGCCCGCCCCCAGTCAGTAGTTATGCCCCCAGTCACTTGTATTGCCCCCAGTCACTTGTTATGCCAGATTAGATTTGCCCCCAGTCAGTTGTTATGGCCCATTAGATATGCCCACTGTTAGTTGTTTTGGCCCATTAGATATGCCCCGTCAGTTGTTATGCCCCATTAGATATGCCCCCTGTAGTTATGCCCCATTAGATATGCCCCCTGTAGTTATGCCCCATTAAATATGCTCCATAATAGTGCCACTTACACACACACACATTAAAAGAAAGAAAAAAAACCCACAATGCTCACCAGCCCTGCTCCTGCTTCCAGACTGCTGCCTTCCCTCTCCTCGAAACTATGGGAGATGTCATGATGTCTCTCCCATAGCGCCGCACAGCCACACATGTACACTGCCTGAGCCAGAAGCTGGAGCTCAGGAGTGAGCTCCTGCCTTCAGCTGCTGCTGAGGAGCCGGGCGCCCGCTGGTGGTAAAATCTCAGCGGGCGCTCGGCATCTCCTCTCGTTTAGGTGAGCCTGGCCGGGCCGGATCAAGTGGCTTTGAGGGCCTTATACGGCCCTCGGGCCTGAGGTTCCCCACCCCTGCTCTAAAGCATATAGAGTGTTGAATTCCACTTCTTGCTTCAGGTGATGGCAGGGCATGTTCAGGTGTGTTTGATGGTGTTCCAGTCCTCGGCATGCAGTGGCACGCAATTTTTGGGGCCACTGACAGCATCTCCTGCACGCCCCTGTCATTTTTCAAAATATTCTGCACTACCAAATTAATTGTATGTGCAAAACATGGGACGTGCTGGAATTTGCCCAGATGTAATGCACGCACAATATTGGTGGCATTGTCTGATATCACAAATCCCCAGGAGAGTCTAATTGGGGTAAGCCATTGAGCAATGATGTCCCTCAGTTTCCGTAAGAGGTTGTCAGCGGTGTGCCTCTTACAGAAAGCGGTGATACATAGTGTAGCCTGCCTAGGAATGAGTTGGCGTTTGCGAGATGCTGCTACTGGTGCTGCTGCTGTTGTTGCTGTGGGAGGCCATACATCTACCCAGTGGGCTGTCACAGTCATATAGTCCTTAGTCTGCCCTCTTCCACTTGTCCACATGGTTAAGTAGATAGTGGGTACAACTGTATTTTGTAGGACTCTGAGGACACTTTTTCTGACGTCTCTGTACATTCTCGGTATCGCCTGCCTAGTGCAGTGGAACCAAGATGGGATTTGATACCGTGGACACAGTACCTCAAACAACAGTACCACTGAACCAATTGCGGATACCAGACGCACGTTTAACACCAACATAGCTGTCAAAGCCTCAGTTATCCGCTTTGCAAAAGGATGATTACTGTCATATTTCATCTTCCAATTGCTTAGATGAAGTAGTACAAGTGGTCTTCCGACTTCCCCTCTGGGATGACGATCAACTCCCAGCAGCAACAACAGCAGCGGCAGCAGTAGCAGTAGGCGTACCACTCAAGGATCCTCCGGAGGAATCCCGGTTAGGAGACGACTCCTCAGTCTTGCCAGTGACATGGCCTGCAGGACTACTGACGTTCCTGACTGAGGTGGAAGTTGACATTGAGGGAGTTGGTGGTGTGGCTTGCAGGAGCTTGGGTACAAGAGGAAGAAGGGATTTAGGTGTCAGTGGACTGCCTTCGCTCTTACCCAAAGTTTCACAACTTGACACTGACTTCTGATGAATGCGCTGCAGGTGACATATAAGGGAGGATGTTTCTAGGTGGTTAACATCCTTACGCCTACTTATTGCAGATTGACAGAGGCAACACACAGCTTGACACCTGTTGTCCGGATTCGTGGAGAAATAATTCCACACTGAAGAGGTGGCTTTTTTGGTATTTTGCCCAGGCATTACAATGGGCTTATTCATCCCACGGACAACAGGTGTCTCACCCGGTGCCTGATTTAAACAAACCACATCACCATCAGAATCCTCATCGTCAAATTCCTCCTCAGCGCCAGCAACACCCATATCCTCATCCTGGTGTACTTCAACAGTGACATCTTCAATTTCAATATCAGGAACTGGACTGTGGGTGCTCCTTCCAGCACTTGCAGAGGGCATGCAAATGGTGGAAGGAGCCTCCTTTTCCCGTCCAGTGTTGGGAAGGTCAGGCATCGCAACTGCCGACACACTTGGACTCTCCTTGGGGATTTGTGATATCATCATAGAACGCACAGTTCTTTGCTGTTCTTTTTCCAGCTTAACTCTTATCATTTTTCTAGCGGGAGGATGAGTGATTCCATCGTCATGTGAAGCTGAACCACTAGTCATCAACATAGCCGTTCCTTGCCACTCCGTGTCGTAAATGGCATATTGGCAAGTTTACGTTTCTCCTCAGACCATTAAAATTTCTTTTTTTGGGTCTTTTTACTGAACTTTGGCTTTTTGGATTTTACATGCCCTCTACTATCACATTGGGCATCGGCCTTGGCCCACGACGTTGATGGGATTTCATCATCATGACTAGTGGCAGCAGCTTCAGCACTAGGAGGAAGTGGTTCTTGATCTTTCCCTATTTTTTCCTCCAAATTTTTGTTCTCCATTATTTTTCTGGAGTTAAATAACAATATGTGGTACTGGAGAGAATACCTCTACACCACACAGGGCAAACCCTGTGAAAATTATTTGGATTAAATAATAATAACCCCTTTATTTGGAGTAAATAATATACAGTACAGGACAGCACCACTGAATTTATATGGCAGCTCGACTGGACTGGACTTATACAGAATTATATGGACTTATGTGGACTTATACGGCAGGATCACTGGAATTATATGGCAGGATCGCTGCAATTATATGGCAGGATCACTGCAATTACACGGCAGAATCACTGAAATTATATGTCATGATCACTGGAATTATACGCCAGTACCACTGGAAATATACGGCAGGATCACTGGAATTATACGGCAGGATCACTGGACTTATGCGCCAGTACCACTGGAATTATACGGCAGGATCACTGGAATTATACAACAGGATCACTGGATTTATACGGCAGTACCGCTGGACATATACGGCAGTACTGCTGGACATATACGGCAGTATCAATGGACATATACGGCAGTATCACTGGACTGGACTTATACGGCAGTATCACTGGACTGGACTTATACGCCAGTACCTCTGTAATTATACGGCAGGATCACTGGATTTATACGCCAGTACCACTGGAATTATTCGTCAGGATCACTTGAATTATACGGCAGGATCACTGGATTTATGCAGGATCACTGGATTTATACGGCAGTACCGCCGGACATACACGCTAGTATCAATGGACATATACGGCAGGATCACTGGACTTATACACCAGTACCACTTAAATTATACGGCAGGATTGCTGGATTTATACGGCAGGATCGCTGGACTTATACGGCAGGATCGCTGGACTTATACGCAAGTACCACTGGATATATACGGCAGGATCACTGGACTTATACAGCAGGATCACTGGAATTATACGGCAGGATCACTGGAATTATACGGCTGGATCAATGGATTTATATGGCAGTACATACTGTATACATATACGGCAGTATCAATGGACATACATGGCAGGATTACTGGAATTATACTCAGGATCACTGGACTTACAGTACAGGACAGCACCAGTGAACTTATATGGCAGCTCCACTGGACTGGATTTATACAGAATTATATGGATTTATGTGGATTTATACGGCAGGATCACTGGAACTATACGGCAGGATCACTGCAATTATCAGGCAGGATCACTGGAATTATACGGCAGGATCACTGGATTTATACGGCAGGATCACTGGAATTATGCGGCAGGATCACTGGACTTATACGGCAGGATCACTGCAACTGTACGGCAGGATCACTGGAATTATACGGCAGTGCCGCTGGACATATATACGGCAGTACAGCTGGACATATGCGGCAGTATCAATGGACATATACGGCAGTATCACTGGACATATACGGCAGGATCGCTGGACTTATACGCCAGTACCACTGGATATATATGTCAGGATCACTGGATTTATACGTCAGGATCACTGGAATTATACGGCAGGATCACTGGATTTATAAGGCAGGATCACTGATTTTATACGGTAGTACATATACATTTACGGCGTATCAATGGACATATACAGCAGGATCACTGGACTTTTACGGCAGGATCACTGCAATTATACGGCAGGATCACTGCAATTATACAGCAGGATCACTGCAATTATACAGCAGGATCACTGGACTTATATGGCAGGATCACTGGAATTATACGGCAGGATCACTGGAATTATACGCCAATACCACTGGAATTATACAGCAGGATCACTGGAATTATATGGCAGGATCACTGGATTTATACGGCAGGATCACTGCAATTATACAGCAGGATCACTGGTTTTATACGGCAGGATCACTGGATTTATACTGCAGTACCGCTGGACATATACGGCAGTACCGCTGGACATATACGGCAGTATCACTGGACATATACGGCAGTATCACTGGACTGGATTTATACGCCAGTACCACTGGAATTATACGGCAGGATTACTGAAATTAAACGGCAGGATCACTGCAATTATACAGCAGGATCACTGGAATTATACAGCAGGATCAGTGGTTTTATACACCAGTACCACTGGAATTATACAGCAGGATCACTGGATTTATACAGCAGAATCACTGGATTTATATGGCAGTACCACTGGAATGATACGGCAGGATCACTGTATTTATACAGCAGTACCGCTGGACATATACGGCAGTACCGCTGGACATATACGGCAGTATCACTGGACTGGAGTTATATGCCAGTACCACTGTAATTATACGGCAGGATCACTGGACTTATACGCCAGTACCACTTGAATTATACGGCAGGATCACTGGATTTATATGGTAGTACCGCTGGACATATACGGCAGGATCACTGGAATTATACGGCAGGATCACTGGACTTATACGCCAGTACCACTGGAATTATACGGCAGGATCACTGGAATTATACAACAGGATCACTGGATTTATACGGCAGTACCGCTGGACATATACGGCAGTACTGCTGGACATATACGGCAGTATCAATGGACATATACGGCAGTATCACTGGACTGGACTTATACGCCAGTACCTCTGTAATTATACGGCAGGATCACTGGACTTATAGGCCAGTACCACTGGAATTATTCGTCAGGATCACTTGAATTATACGGCAGGATCACTGGATTTCTACGGTAGTACCGCCGGACATATATGCTAGTATCAATGGACATATACGGCAGGATCACTGGACTTATACAGCAGGATCGCTGGACTTATACGGCAGGTTCGCTGGACTTATACGCAAGTACCACTGGATATATACGGCAAGATCACTGGACTTATACAGCAGGATCACTGGCATTATACAGCAGGATCACTGGAATTATACGGCAGGATCAATGGATTTATATGGCAGTACATACTGTATACATATACGGCAGTATCAATGGACATACATGGCAGGATCATTGGAATTATACGCAGGATCACTGGATTTACAGTACAGGACAGCACCACTGAACTTATATGGCAGCTCCACTGGACTGGACTTATACAGAATTATATGGACTTATGTGGACTTATACGACAGGATCACTGGAATTATACAGTAAGATCACTGCAATTATCAGGTAGGATCACTGGAATTATACGGCAGGATCACTGGACTTATACGGCAGGATCACTGGACTTATACGGCAGGATCACTGGAATTATGCGGCAGGATCACTGGACTTATACGGCAGGATCACTGGACTTATACGGCAGGATCACTGGACTTATACGGCAGGATCACTGGAATTATACGGCAGGATCACTGGATTTATACGGCAGTGCCGCTGGACATATACGGCAGTACAGCTGGACATATACGGCAGTATCAATGGACATATACGGCAGTATCACTGGACATATACGGCAGGATCGCTGGACTCATACGCCAGTACCACTGGATATATACATCAGGATCACTGGATTTATACGTCAGGATCACTGGAATTATACGGCAGGATCACTGGACTTATACGGCAGGATCACTGAATTTATACGGTAGTACATATACATTTACGGTGTATCAATGGACATATACAGCAGGATCACTGGACTTTTACTGCAGGATCACTGCAATTATACGGCAGGATCACTGCAATTATACAGCAGGATCATTGGACTTATACGGCAGGATCACTGGAATTATACGGCAGGATCACTGGAATTATTCGCCAATACCACTGGAATTATACAGCAGGATCACTGGAATTATATGGCAGGATCACTGGATTTATACGGCAGGATCACTGCAATTATACGGCAGGATCACTGGTTTTATATGGCAGGATCACTGGATTTATACTGCAGTACCGCTGGACATATACGGCAGTACCGCTGGACATATACGGCAGTATCACTGGACATATACGGCAGTATCACTGGACTGGATTTATACGCCAGTACCACTGGAATTATACGGCAGGATTACTGAAATTAAATGGCAGGATCACTGCAATTATACAGCAGGATCACTGGAATTATACAGCAGGATCACTGGATTTATACACCAGTACAACTGGAATTATACAGCAGGATCACTGGATTTATACTGTGTTTATACGGCAGTACCGCTGGACATATACGGCAGTACCGCTGGACATATACGGCAGTATCACTGAACTGGATTTATACACCAGTACCACTGTAATTATACGGCAGGATCACTGGATTTTACGCCAGTACCTCTTGAATTATACGGCAGGATCACTGGATTTATACGCTAGTACCGCTGGACATATACGGCAGGATCACTGGACATATATGGCAGTATCACTGGACTGGACTTATATGCCAGTATCACTGTAATTATACGGCAGGATCACTGGGTTTATACGCCAGTACCACTGGAATTATACGGCAGGATCACTGGTTTTATACGCCAGTACCGCTGGACATATACGGCAGTACCGCTAGACATATATGGCAGTATCAATGAACATATACGGCAGGATCACAGGAATTATACGGCAGCATCACTGTAATTATATGGCAGGATCACTGGAATTATACGGCAGGATCATTGGATTTATATGGCAGTACCGCTGAACATATACGGCAGTATCAATGGACATATACAGCAGGATCACTGGACATATATGGCAGGATCACTGGACATATACGGCAGTACCACTGGACATATACGACAGCACAGGGACACCACCACTGAACTGATGCAGGAAAACACAGCACCACTGCAATGGCAGGACTTATACAGCAGCACTGGACATATGGCAGCAGAGGACACCACCACTGTGATTGGACTGATGCAGCACAACACAGCACCACTGGACTGGACTTATACAGCAGCACTGGACATATGGCAGCTGAGGACACCGCCACTGTGACTGGACTGATGCAGCAAAAAAACACCACCACTGAACTGATGCAGCACAACACAGCAACACTGTAATGGACTTATGCAGCAACACTAGACATATGGCAGCAGAGGACACAACCACTGTGACTGGACAGATGCAGCACAAGACACGGACACTGAGAGGACGGAGACACGTCCTCCCTCTACACTCTCCAATGCCGGAGTGAAAATGGCGGGGACATGCGGCTCCTTATATGGGATCCAAACCCTGCGAGAATCCGACAGCGGGATGATGATGTTTTGCCTCATTCTGGTTTCCGAGTCAGGCGGGAAAACCCGAGCCTAACTCGAATTGTGAAGTCCGGTAGGGTTCGGTTCTCTGATAACCGAACCCACTCATCTCTACTAATAAGACACTAGTCCCACGTTATGTCAGACTTGGTGTAGTGCTTGTTCAAGGAGCTATTTATGGCACATTAGTAAAATCTGTCGTTTTAGTAAATATAGGGCATTTTCTTCGGGGCATTTTCTTCTTAATGATTTTTCCACAGATTTTTTTAAAATAATTTTATCCTGGGTTTTGCTAAAACCTTTCTACATCTATTGTGCTTGAGGCGGGTGATAGGTTTTAAGGAGTTGTTTCCAGTTGATTCCAGATACGCTCTCGATCGATGAGCTCCCCCGGTATTGTAATAGGGGGCTATTGATGTATTGTAGGGGTTGTGAGGCCTCTATTAAATGTGGGGACTAATAATTTAATAACTGGTCTGGTTAGGGTGAATATGGCCTATTTATTATGGGTGTAGATCATTATATCTACACTAAAACAGTCTACAGTCAACATGTCGACCACAAATGATTGACATGTTAAAGGCCGCAAATATATTTCAGGTCGATATGGAAATGGTTGACAATTTGTTTTGTTTTAGGGTGTTTTGTCACTTTTCTGCCACAAAAAAAAGCCCCATTAGTGTACTGCTTCATTCGCCATGCTTTGGGCAGGTTACTATTCCCTTTTGTAGTCCATGTGGATGGTAAAGTATGATTTTTTTTTTTAAATAATTACAAAAATATTTACAAAATTTGTGTCAACCATATGTGTCTCGTCCATTGTTGACCTTTTGAACCTGTCGACCTATATACCGGATACCATTTATTATATGTAGGTATTTTGATTTAATGTCAGGCCTCAATACTCATTGCTTTGATTTTCATGAGGTGAAAGTACCTATCCCTTTTCCAGACAGGGCCTCAGCGGGTTCAGTATGAATTACCTCTGATCGGGATGCCGGCCGCCAGTACACCGACAGCGGCATCCCAGCCAGTAGTATGCCAGCAGCGGGGCGAGCACTCGAAAGCCCCTTGTGGGCTCGCTAGGCTCGCCACGCTGCAGCCATGGTGGCTTGCTGTGCTCGCCACAGGTTATATTCTCCCTTTATGGGTGTCGTGGACACACACAGGGGAAGAATAGCCTGTCTTGCCTGTATTCCAGCGTCGACATTATACCACTTGTCGGGATTCTAGCGTCGGCATTCTGATCGCTGGGATCCCGAGCTGTGGTATTTTAACCTCTTCCTGCCTCAGCTTACTAGGATCCG
The DNA here is from genome assembly GCF_028390025.1 of Pseudophryne corroboree. Classification (NCBI taxonomy): domain Eukaryota; kingdom Metazoa; phylum Chordata; class Amphibia; order Anura; family Myobatrachidae; genus Pseudophryne; species Pseudophryne corroboree. Next base: position 253,976,491 of record NC_086445.1, read on the forward strand.
GCCAAGCAGCAACAGAGCTTATGACATCATCAGCAGCAGCAGGCAATCAGAGCAGCAAAAACAGGTAAAAAAGAGTAGCTCAATCTCCCATCTGTTCTTGTTGTCCTGATTTTGATAGACTGTCCCCTGCTATCAGTCCTTTATCTTGACAGAAGGACTGACTGCAGTAGGGAATTGTTTTCTGCCACCAGGTTATCTACTTGTGATGGGGGGGAGTTCAATGCATCTGATATAGATGTTCAAGCTGCTGCTCTATGATATAGAGCAGGGGTGGACAACCAGTTAGTAGCAAAGAGCCAGAAAAGATCTGTAGTCAAGGGTAAGAGACATATCATGCGTGCGCCGAAGGCGTGCAAACAAAAATGGGTCCGTGGCATAGTCACAAAGCCACACCCCATTTTTATGCGCACACCTTTCGGTTTGACGTTTGTAGGAGTATGACCTTGTGTCATAACCCCATTTTTAGTCATGTTGTACAGTGACACATACAAATAAAGCCCCTGTACAGTGCCACATACATATAAAAACACCAAAAAAATGTGTGCCTACACAGTGCCAAATACATATATGCCACCACAGTGCCAGATAGATATATGTCCCCACAGTGCCACATACATATATGTCCCCACAGTGCCAGATACATATATTCCTCCACAGTGCCAGATACATATATTCCTCCACAGTACCAGATACATATATGTCCACACAGTGCCAGATACATATACAGTATGTCCCCACAGTACCAGATACATATATTCCTCCACAGTGCAGGATACATATATATATTCCTCCACAGTGCCAGATACATATATGCCCCCACAGTGCCAGATACATATATGTCCCCACAGTGCCAGATACATATACAGTATGTCCCCACAGTGCCAGATACATATATTCCTCCACAGTGCCAAATACATATATTCTTCCAAAGTGCCAGATACATATATGCACCCACAGCGCCAGATACATATATGTCTCCATAGTGCCAGATATGCCCCCACTGCCAGATACACATCTCCCCAGTGCCAGATATGCCTCCAGTGTAAGATACACATGCTCCCCCAGTGCCAGATATGCCCCCCAGTGCCAGATATGCCCCCAGTGCCAAATATGCCCCCACTGCTAGCTACACATCTGCCCAGTGCCAGATATGCCCCCAGAGCCAAATATGCTCCCACTGCCAGATACACATCCCCCCAGTGCCAGATACACATGTCCCACCAGTGCCAGATATGCCCCCAGTGTAAGATACACATGTCCCCACACTGCGCCCCCCCAAGTGCTGCTCACCACCGCGCTGCTACTCTGCTCAGTCTGCTGCTTGTTAGCGGATGAGAGTGCAGCGTGCGCCTCTCCTACCCCTCAATCTCCACTATCCGGCGGCGTTGATTCTCTCTAATTAGGCACCGGTCCATGAGCCAATCAGAGTTCGCGGACTGTCAGCTCCTGATTGGCTGCCGCTCCGTGAGCTCTGATTGGCTCACGGGCCGGCGCCGGGCACTGCAGACAAGGTCAGCGGGAGGCGCCGCAGGAGCTTACGAGACGCATGCATAGATAGAAAGAGCCGCACGCGGCTCGAGAGCCGCGGGTTGACCACCACTGATATAGAGCAACTGTATAGAGCATCAAGGGGAACACCACTAGCACATGGAGCCAGACCGCAACTGTGGCAGCTGATGTAAAAATGAATCCCCCTTCAGACATCACAGCAGATCGGAACCTGTTGAGGGAAGCTTGTGCCATGTTTGACAAAGGGTAAATGGTGCAGAACATATGTGACAAGAGGAAAGTGAGAAGGGTAGACATAACATATCCCCAAACTTCTCCCCTTGTAGCATATGACATCCACCCTACTTTCACATATGATATCAAAGACATGTACAGTAGTTTAGACTTGTGTTTGGAGTTAGGGACTATGACATATGTAAAGCCCAGTGATCAGATCATTTTAATGCCCTGCTGAAGTTATCCTTGTATGTTGCAAAGTGGGGGACGTTACTGGCTGCTTTCCATTAATACAATCAGAAAGCTCTAAACCATCCTTATCCTAATAAGCTATTACAATTAGAGATGAGCGGGTTCGGTTTCTCTGAATCCGAACCCGCCAGAACTTCATGTTTTTTTTCACGGGTCCGAGCGACTCGGATCTTCCCGCCTTGCTCGGTTAACCCGAGCGCGCCCGAACGTCATCATGACGCTGTCGGATTCTCGCGAGGCTCGGATTCTATCGCGAGACTCGGATTCTATATAAGGAGCCGCGCGTCGCCGCCATTTTCACACGTGCATTGAGATTGATAGGGAGAGGACGTGGCTGGCGTCCTCTCTGTTTAGAATTAGAATAGATTAGAGAGACACTTGATTTACTAATTTTGGGGAGCATTAGGAGTACTCAGTAGTGTACAGTGCAGAGTTTTGCTGATAGTGACCAGTGACCACCACTTTTATTTATAATCCGTTCTCTGCCTGAAAAAAGCGATACACAGCACACAGTGACTCAGTCACATACCATATCTGTGTGCACTGCTCAGGCTCAGGCCAGTGTGCTGCATCATCTATTATCTATATATAATATTATATATATCTGTCTGACTGCTCAGCTCACCCAGCTTATAATTGTGGGGGAGACTGGGGAGCACTACTGCAGTGCCAGTTATAGGTTATAGCAGGAGCCAGGAGTACATAATATATTATATAGTGAGTGACCACCAGACACACAGTGCAGTTTATTTAATATATCCGTTCTCTGCCTGAAAAAAGCGATACACACAGTGACTCAGTCAGTCACATACCATATCTGTGTGCACTGCTCAGGCTCAGGCCAGTGTGCTGCATCATCTATATATATTATATATCTGTCTGACTGCTCAGCTCACACAGCTTATAATTGTGGGGGAGACTGGGGAGCACTACTGCAGTGCCAGTTATAGGTTATAGCAGGAGCCAGGAGTACATAATATTATATTAAAATTAAACAGTGCACACTTTTGCTGCAGGAGTGCCACTGCCAGTGTGACTAGTGACCAGTGACCTGACCACCAGTATATAATATTAGTAGTATACTATCTCTTTATCAACCAGTCTATATTAGCAGCAGACACAGTACAGTGCGGTAGTTCACGGCTGTGGCTACCTCTGTGTCGGCACTCGGCAGCCCGTCCATAATTGTATATACCACCTAACCGTGGTTTTTTTTTCTTTCTTTATACATACATACTAGTTACGAGTATACTATCTCTTTATCAACCAGTCTATATATTAGCAGCAGACACAGTACAGTGCGGTAGTTCACGGCTGTGGCTACCTCTGTGTCGGCACTCGGCAGCCCGTCCATAATTGTATATACCACCTAACCGTGGTTTTTTTTTCTTTCTTTATACATACATACTAGTTACGAGTATACTATCTCTTTATCAACCAGTCTATATATTAGCAGCAGACACAGTACAGTGCGGTAGTTCACGGCTGTGGCTACCTCTGTGTCGGCACTCGGCAGCCCGTCCATAATTGTATATACCACCTAACCGTGGTTTTTTTTTCTTTCTTTATACATACATACTAGTTACGAGTATACTATCTCTTTATCAACCAGTCTATATTAGCAGCAGACACAGTACAGTGCGGTAGTTCACGGCTGTGGCTACCTCTGTGTCGGCACTCGGCAGCCCGTCCATAATTGTATATACCACCTAACCGTGGTTTTTTTTTCTTTCTTTATACATACATACTAGTTACGAGTATACTATCTCTTTATCAACCAGTCTATATATTAGCAGCAGACACAGTACAGTGCGGTAGTTCACGGCTGTGGCTACCTCTGTGTCGGCACTCGGCAGCCCGTCCATAATTGTATATACCACCTAACCGTGGTTTTTTTTTCTTTCTTTATACATACATACTAGTTACGAGTATACTATCTCTTTATCAACCAGTCTATATATTAGCAGCAGACACAGTACAGTGCGGTAGTTCACGGCTGTGGCTACCTCTGTGTCGGCACTCGGCAGCCCGTCCATAATTGTATATACCACCTAACCGTGGTTTTTTTTTCTTTCTTTATACATACATACTAGTTACGAGTATACTATCTCTTTATCAACCAGTCTATATATTAGCAGCAGACACAGTACAGTGCGGTAGTTCACGGCTGTGGCTACCTCTGTGTCGGCACTCGGCAGCCCGTCCATAATTGTATATACCACCTAACCGTGGATTTTTTTTCTTTCTTTATACATACATACTAGTTACGAGTATACTATCTCTTTATCAACCAGTCTATATATTAGCAGCAGACACAGTACAGTGCGGTAGTTCACGGCTGTGGCTACCTCTGTGTCGGCACTCGGCAGCCCGTCCATAATTGTATATACCACCTAACCGTGGTTTTTTTTCTTTCTTTATACATACATACTAGTTACGAGTATACTATCTCTTTATCAACCAGTCTATATTAGCAGCAGACACAGTACAGTGCGGTAGTTCACGGCTGTGGCTACCTCTGTGTCGGCACTCGGCAGCCCGTCCATAATTGTATACTAGTATCCAATCCATCCATCTCCATTGTTTACCTGAGGTGCCTTTTAGTTGTGCCTATTAAAATATGGAGAACAAAAATGTTGAGGTTCCAAAATTAGGGAAAGATCAAGATCCACTTCCACCTCGTGCTGAAGCTGCTGCCACTAGTCATGGCCGAGACGATGAAATGCCAGCAACGTCGTCTGCCAAGGCCGATGCCCAATGGCATAGTACAGAGCATGTCAAAACCAAAACACCAAATATCAGTAAAAAAAGGACTCCAAAACCTAAAATAAAATTGTCGGAGGAGAAGCGTAAACTTGCCAATATGCCATTTACCACACGGAGTGGCAAGGAACGGCTGAGGCCCTGGCCTATGTTCATGGCTAGTGGTTCAGCTTCACATGAGGATGGAAGCACTCAGCCTCTCGCTAGAAAACTGAAAAGACTCAAGCTGGCAAAAGCACCGCAAAGAACTGTGCGTTCTTTGAAATCCCAAATCCACAAGGAGAGTCCAATTGTGTCGGTTGCGATGCCTGACCTTCCCAACACTGGACGTGAAGAGCATGCGCCTTCCACCATTTGCACGCCCCCTGCAAGTGCTGGAAGGAGCACCCGCAGTCCAGTTCCTGATAGTCAGATTGAAGATGTCAGTGTTGAAGTACACCAGGATGAGGAGGATATGGGTGTTGCTGGCGCTGGGGAGGAAATTGACCAGGAGGATTCTGATGGTGAGGTGGTTTGTTTAAGTCAGGCACCCGGGGAGACACCTGTTGTCCGTGGGAGGAATATGGCCGTTGACATGCCAGGTGAAAATACCAAAAAAATCAGCTCTTCGGTGTGGAGGTATTTCACCAGAAATGCGGACAACAGGTGTCAAGCCGTGTGTTCCCTTTGTCAAGCTGTAATAAGTAGGGGTAAGGACGTTAACCACCTCGGAACATCCTCCCTTATACGTCACCTGCAGCGCATTCATAATAAGTCAGTGACAAGTTCAAAAACTTTGGGTGACAGCGGAAGCAGTCCACTGACCAGTAAATCCCTTCCTCTTGTAACCAAGCTCACGCAAACCACCCCACCAACTCCCTCAGTGTCAATTTCCTCCTTCCCCAGGAATGCCAATAGTCCTGCAGGCCATGTCACTGGCAATTCTGACGAGTCCTCTCCTGCCTGGGATTCCTCCGATGCATCCTTGCGTGTAACGCCTACTGCTGCTGGCGCTGCTGTTGTTGACGCTGGGAGCCGATGGTCATCCCAGAGGGGAAGTCGTAAGCCCACTTGTACTACTTCCAGTAAGCAATTGACTGTTCAACAGTCCTTTGCGAGGAAGATGAAATATCACAGCAGTCATCCTACTGCAAAGCGGATAACTGAGTCCTTGACAACTATGTTGGTGTTAGACGTGCGTCCGGTATCCGCCGTTAGTTCACAGGGAACTAGACAATTTATTGAGGCAGTGTGCCCCCGTTACCAAATACCATCTAGGTTCCACTTCTCTAGGCAGGCGATACCGAGAATGTACACGGACGTCAGAAAAAGACTCACCAGTCTCCTAAAAAATGCAGTTGTACCCAATGTCCACTTAACCACGGACATGTGGACAAGTGGAGCAGGGCAGGGTCAGGACTATATGACTGTGACAGCCCACTGGGTAGATGTATGGACTCCCGCCGCAAGAACAGCAGCGGCGGCACCAGTAGCAGCATCTCGCAAACGCCAACTCTTTCCTAGGCAGGCTACGCTTTGTATCACCGCTTTCCAGAATACGCACACAGCTGAAAACCTCTTACGGCAACTGAGGAAGATCATCGCGGAATGGCTTACCCCAATTGGACTCTCCTGTGGATTTGTGGCATCGGACAACGCCAGCAATATTGTGTGTGCATTAAATCTGGGCCAATTCCAGCACGTCCCATGTTTTGCACATACCTTGAATTTGGTGGTGCAGAATTTTTTTAAAAACGACAGGGGCGTGCAAGAGATGCTGTCGGTGGCCAGAAGAATTGCGGGACACTTTCGGCGTACAGGCACCACGTACAGAAAACTGGAGCACCACCAAAAACTACTGAACCTGCCCTGCCATCATCTGAAGCAAGAAGTGGTAACGAGGTGGAATTCAACCCTCTATATGCTTCAGAGGTTGGAGGAGCAGCAAAAGGCCATTCAAGCCTATACAATTGAGCACGATATAGTAGGTGGAATGCACCTGTCTCAAGTGCAGTGGAGAATGATTTCAACGTTGTGCAAGGTTCTGATGCCCTTTGAACTTGCCACACGTGAAGTCAGTTCAGACACTGCCAGCCTGAGTCAGGTCATTCCCCTCATCAGGCTTTTGCAGAAGAAGCTGGAGGCATTGAAGAAGGAGCTAAAAGGGAGCGATTCCGCTAGGCATGTGGGACTTGTGGATGCAGCCCTTAATTCGCTTAACAAGGATTCACGGGTGGTCAATCTGTTGAAATCAGAGCACTACATTTTGGCCACCGTGCTCGATCCTAGATTTAAAGCCTACCTTGGATCTCTCTTTCCGGCAGACACAGGTCTGCTGGGGTTGAAAGACCTGCTGGTGACAAAATTGTCAAGTCAAGCGGAACGCGACCTGTCAACATCTCCTCCTTCACATTCTCCCGCAACTGGGGGTGCGAGGAAAAGGCTCAGAATTCCGAGCCCACCCGCTGGCGGTGATGCAGGGCAGTCTGGAGCGACTGCTGATGCTGACATCTGGTCCGGACTGAAGGACCTGACAACGATTACGGACATGTCGTCTACTGTCACTGCATATGATTCTCTCAACATTGATAGAATGGTGGAGGATTATATGAGTGACCGCATCCAAGTAGGCACGTCACACAGTCCGTACTTATACTGGCAGGAAAAAGAGGCAATTTGGAGGCCCTTGCACAAACTGGCTTTATTCTACCTAAGTTGCCCTCCCACAAGTGTGTACTCCGAAAGAGTGTTTAGTGCCGCCGCTCACCTTGTCAGCAATCGGCGTACGAGGTTACATCCAGAAAATGTGGAGAAGATGATGTTCATTAAAATGAATTATAATCAATTCCTCCGCGGAGACATTGACCAGCAGCAATTGCCTCCACAAAGTACACAGGGAGCTGAGATGGTGGATTCCAGTGGGGACGAATTGATAATCTGTGAGGAGGGGGATGTACACGGTGATATATCGGAGGGTGAAGATGAGGTGGACATCTTGCCTCTGTAGAGCCAGTTTGTGCAAGGAGAGATTAATTGCTTCTTTTTTGGGGGGGGTCCAAACCAACCCGTCATATCAGTCACAGTCGTGTGGCAGACCCTGTCACTGAAATGATGGGTTGGTTAAAGTGTGCATGTCCTGTTTTGTTTATACAACATAAGGGTGGGTGGGAGGGCCCAAGGACAATTCCATCTTGCACCTCTTTTTTCTTTTCTTTTTCTTTGCATCATGTGCTGATTGGGGAGGGTTTTTTTGGAAGGGACATCCTGCGTGACACTGCAGTGCCACTCCTAGATGGGCCCGGTGTTTGTGTCGGCCACTAGGGTCGCTAATCTTACTCACACAGTCAGCTACCTCATTGCGCCTCTTTTTTTCTTTGCGTCATGTGCTGTTTGGGGAGGGTTTTTTGGAAGGGACATCCTGCGTGACACTGCAGTGCCACTCCTAGATGGGCCCGGTGTTTGTGTCGGCCACTAGGGTCGCTAATCTTACTCACACAGCTACCTCATTGCGCCTCTTTTTTTCTTTGCGTCATGTGCTGTTTGGGGAGGGTTTTTTGGAAGGGACATCCTGCGTGACACTGCAGTGCCACTCCTAGATGGGCCCGGTGTTTGTGTCGGCCACTAGGGTCGCTAATCTTACTCACACAGCTACCTCATTGCGCCTCTTTTTTTCTTTGCGTCATGTGCTGTTTGGGGAGGGTTTTTTGGAAGGGACATCCTGCGTGACACTGCAGTGCCACTCCTAGATGGGCCCGGTGTTTGTGTCGGCCACTAGGGTCGCTAATCTTACTCACACAGCTACCTCATTGCGCCTCTTTTTTTCTTTGCATCATGTGCTGTTTGGGGAGGGTTTTTTGGAAGGGACATCCTGCGTGACACTGCAGTGCCACTCCTAGATGGGCCCGGTGTTTGTGTCGGCCACTAGGGTCGCTAATCTTACTCACACAGCTACCTCATTGCGCCTCTTTTTTTCTTTGCGTCATGTGCTGTTTGGGGAGGGTTTTTTGGAAGGGCCATCCTGCGTGACACTGCAGTGCCACTCCTAGATGGGCCCGGTGTTTGTGTCGGCCACTAGGGTCGCTAATCTTACTCACACAGCTACCTCATTGCGCCTCTTTTTTTCTTTGCGTCATGTGCTGTTTGGGGAGGGTTTTTTGGAAGGGCCATCCTGCGTGACACTGCAGTGCCACTCCTAGATGGGCCCGGTGTTTGTGTCGGCCACTAGGGTCGCTAATCTTACTCACACAGCTACCTCATTGCGCCTCTTTTTTTCTTTGCGTCATGTGCTGTTTGGGGAGGGTTTTTTGGAAGGGACATCCTGCGTGACACTGCAGTGCCACTCCTAGATGGGCCCGGTGTTTGTGTCGGCCACTAGGGTCGCTAATCTTACTCACACAGCTACCTCATTGCGCCTCTTTTTTTCTTTGCGTCATGTGCTGTTTGGGGAAGGTTTTTTGGAAGGGCCATCCTGCGTGACACTGCAGTGCCACTCCTAGATGGGCCCGGTGTTTGTGTCGGCCACTAGGGTCGCTAATCTTACTCACACAGCTACCTCATTGCGCCTCTTTTTTTCTTTGCGTCATGTGCTGTTTGGGGAGGGTTTTTTGGAAGGGCCATCCTGCGTGACACTGCAGTGCCACTCCTAGATGGGCCCGGTGTTTGTGTCGGCCACTAGGGTCGCTAATCTTACTCACACAGCTACCTCATTGCGCCTCTTTTTTTCTTTGCGTCATGTGCTGTTTGGGGAGGGTTTTTTGGAAGGGACATCCTGCGTGACACTGCAGTGCAACTCCTAGATGGGCCCGGTGTTTGTGTCGGCCACTAGGGTCGCTTATCTTACTCACACAGCGACCTCGGTGCAAATTTTAGGACTAAAAATAATATTGTGAGGTGTGAGGTATTCAGAATAGACTGAAAATGAGTGTAAATTATGGTTTTTGAGGTTAATAATACTTTGGGATCAAAATGACCCCCAAATTCTATGATTTAAGCAGTTTTTTAGTGTTTTTTGAAAAAAACACCCGAATCCAAAACACACCCGAATCCGACAAAAAAAATTCGGTGAGGTTTTGCCAAAACGCGTTCGAACCCAAAACACGGCCGCGGAACCGAACCCAAAACCAAAACACAAAACCCGAAAAATTTCAGGCGCTCATCTCTAATTACAATATGGTTTTAGTGTGATATTTATTGTTCGACAATAGCAAAAAAACAAAAAGGTTTAATTCCATTGAATGTCCCGAGCCATTGAAGACCGCAAAACAACCACAGTCAATTACTTTGGAAGCTTACAAGGCTACGTTGCCTGGTGTCTTGATCAAGTTATCATCAGTCCACAAAAAAGCAGAAGAATAATACATTAAAGTTTTTTAATTCAAAATCTCTCTCCTCACTACTGCACATTAGAGGTTGTCAAAGAAGAGTGCTTACCTCAAAATACTATCACACAAAGGCCAATAAAACCAAAACTTGTTCAAAACAACTTCTGAGGGCTGAGGCTGACCTGGCAAGGCCTTAGGCGTAGGGGCTGACGTGTACTTGAACCGATGCCCGAAGGCGTGACCAAGACGACAATGTAAAAGTTAAGTTGTTTATTAAGCACACAGTTTACAATACAGATTACACATCGGCAGTTCAGAAGTAATGGCAATGCTCAGCAATGTGAATTTGCAGTATAGAAGTAGCAGCACAGTTCCTTAGATGCAGTGGTAATTAGAATACTGTTGGGAGTGTGTAAACACAATATGATACAGTCTTGGAAGACCCGGAGATGGTAAGTCCATAGAACCAACAGCTAACCACTGTATTGAAGCATGAACTGATACTGACAAGCAGATGACACGCTGGAAGCTGGAGACGATGACAGAGCACCGAGGTGAGGTGAGCTCTGGTGAACTGCCGAGGATGCCGAGTGGAACTGGCCCAGATGGTGAGGATGTTACGGAACTCACCGATGATGACAAAGTTCAATGTTTGGAGCACCGATGATGAACTGTGGTTGGATGTTGGAACACCGATGGTGAACAGTAGTTCGATGTTGGAACACCGCTGACGAATGGAAGCGATACTGGAACACCGCTGATAGCTGGAAGTGATGTAGGAACACTTCTGAGAGCTGGAGCCGGTGAGGAACACTGCTGGTAACCAGAGGCAAATGTGGAAACACCGATGATGGCTGGAAGCAATGTGGGAACACTGTGGAGAGCTGGGAACGTTGAAGAACACTGCAGGTCACCGGAGGCAATGTGGAAACACAGTTGGAGTCAGGCAGCACCGCTGTATGGAAACTGGTGCAGGTCTCTTTAAGTGGAGCAAGGTCACAGGAGCTGGAATACCTTGAGATAACAAGCAGGAACAACCACAGAATGCAGAGACATCCAATACTGGGTTAGACAACCATAGCACTGACAACAGGGAGCCTTGGTTCAGGACACTTATACATGCTGGGAAGCAGGTATTGGCTGAGCAATCAGGGAGGATTCATTGTACAGCAGATTGGCTGTGGAGAGTCATGTGATTAGGCCAAACATGGCTTCGCCCATGTTTGGTTCTGGAGGGAAAGTCAGTTTGTAATCAGAATGTGGAAACCTGTAGTAATGGCGGTGGAGGCCGCAGAGATCAGGAGACGCCATCCGCTGGGACAGGAGGAACATGCTGAACAGCTGTCATGACAGCGCTGCCGGGATCACTGAGGTGAGACTGTGGAGATGCCGTGCAGTGCAGACAGGGCAGATGGAATTCAGGCTTGGAACGCAGGGACAGTCTCAGAAGGCACATGGATGGTAAATAAGTGTGTTTCGTTACCCGGATCGTGACAGTATGGATCCAACAAAAGTTCTACCAGAAAGGAAATATATCAGACATCCATCTAGCCTGAAAACTAACACCCAAATGCACTTGAAATAGGATAATTTCTCTGAAATGTAGAGACCGTATACTAGTAGCTGACTAATTTACTAATAGTTGACTCAAAATGAATTGCCCAACAATGTAGTTATTATGAAACTTCAATTTTGCAAATTGCACCTGGACGATCATATCCAGAACAACCAAAGCTGAATAATTTTCTGCATTATTGCCATCTACCTAGACTAACAGACTCACAAAGATTGTACCCCATTTCTGAGGAGGTCTCAGATGTTATAAAAACAAACCTCAAAGCATACAACAACCCTCAGGACCAGTTGGGCTGACCACTCATTATCAAACATTTGATCCTTTCTTGATCTGCATCCTTATTTTAGGTTTATCTCTTTATAGGATGGCAGAATGCTTGACAAAGCCACTACCGGGGCTGGGATAGTAGTTATACTGAAACCAGGCCATAATCCCACATATTTGGGCAGCTACAGATTAATCTCTCTCCTGAAATACAATCTGAAAATTTTGCCAAAACTTTTAGTTAACAAATTAAGAGTTATAGCTTTTCTCTTGAATACCCCGACCAAAAGGGTTTCACCCCTTTTCAATAATCACCAGACATTGGATAACACAAGATTTACTGTTCTAATCAATGTATCCAGTTGTAGAAACCTTGTGAATATGGAGGTGGCTCTCAAAACTAGTGATGTGCATCGGAAATTTTTCGGGTTTTGTGTTTTGGTTCTGGATTCGGTTCCGCGGCCGTGTTTTAGATTCGGACGCGTTTTGGCAAAACCTCCCTGAAATTTTTTTGTTGGGTTCGGGTGTGTTTTCGATTTGGGTGTTTTTTTTTTTCAAAAACCCCTCAAAAACAGCTTAAATAATAGAATTTTGGGGTAATTTTGATCCCATAGTATTATTAACCTCAATAACCATAATTTCCACTCATTTGCAGTCTATTCTGAACACCTCACACCTCACAATATTATTTTTAGTCCTAAAATTTGCACCGAGGTCGCTGGATGATTAAGCTAAGCGACCCAAGTGGCCGGCACAAACACCTGGCCCATCTAGGAGTGGCAATGCAGTGTCAGACAGGATGGCACTTCAAAAAAATTGGCCCCAAACATCACATGATGCAAAGATAAATAAAAAAAAGAGGTGCAAGATGGAATTGTCCTTGGGCCCTCCCACCCTGTGTATAAACATGACATGCACACTTTAACAAACCCATCATTTCAGCGACAGGGTCTGCCACATGACTGTGGCTGAAATGACTGGTTGGTTTGGGCCCCCACCAAAATAGAAGCAATCAATCTCTCCTTGCACAAACTGGCTCTACAGAGGCAAGATGTCAACTTCATCATCATCCTCCGATTCCTCACCCCTTTCACTGTGTACATCCCCCTCCTCACAAAGTATTAATTTGTCCCCACTGGAATCCACCATCACAGGCCCCTGTGTACTTTCTGGAGGCAATTGCTGGTCTCCATGGAGGAATTGATTATAATTCATTTTGAAGAACATCATCTTGTCCACATTTTCTGGAAGTAACCTCGTACGCCGATCGCTGACAAGGTGACTGGCTGCACTAAACACTCTTTCGGAGTACACACTGGAGGGGGGGGGCAACTTAGATAAAATAAAGCCAGTTTGTGCAAGGGCCTCCAAATTGCCTCGTTTTCCTGCCAGTATACATACGAACTGTCTGGCGTGCCTACTTGGATGCTGTCACTCATATAATCCTCCACCATTCTTTCAATGGTGACAGAATAATATGCAGTGACAGTAGACGACATGTTAGTAATCGTTGGCAGGTCCTTCAGTTCGGACCAGATGTCAGTTTTCGCTCCTGACTGCCCTGCATCACCGCCAGCGGGTGGTTTTAGAAATTTTATCCTTTTCCTGGCAGCTCCAGTGGCGGTAGAAAATGAAGGAGGAGCTGTTCACGGGTCACGTTCCGCTTGACTTGACAAGTGTCTCACCAGCAGGTCTTTGAACATCTGCACACTTGTGTCTGCCGGAAAGAGAGATACAACGTAGGCTTTAAACCTAGGATCGAGCACGGTGGCCAAAATGTAGTGCTCTAATTTCAACAGATTGACGACCCATGAATCCTGGTTAAGCGAATGAAGGGCTCCATTCACAAGTCCCACATGCCTAGCGGAATCGCTCCGTTTTAGCTCCTCCTTCAATCTCTCCAGCTGCTTCTGCAAAAGCCTGATGAGGGGAATGACCTGACTCAGGCTGGCAGTGTCTTAACTGACTTCACGTGTGGCAAGTTCAAAGGGTTGCAGAACCTTTGCCAATGTTGAAATCATTCTCCACTGCGCTTGAGTCAGGTGCATTCCCCCTCCTTTGCCTATATCGTAGGCAGATGTATAGGCTTGAATGGCCTTTTGCTGCTCCTCCATTCTCTGAAGCATATAGAGGGTTGAATTCCACCTCATTACCACCTCTTGCTTCAGCTGATGGCGAGGAATGTTCAGGAGTGTTTGCTGGTGCTCCAGTCTTCGGCACGCGGTGGCTGAATGCCGAAAGTGGCCCACAACTCTTTGGGCCACCGACAGCATCTCTTGCATGCCCCTGTCGTTTTAGAAAAAATTCTGCACCACCAAATTAATTGTATGTGCAAAACATGGGATGTGCTGGAATTTGCCCACATGTAATGCACGCACAATATTGGTGGCGTTGTCCGATGTCACAAATCCCCAGGAGAGTCCAATTGGGGTAAGCCAATCTGCGATGATGTTCCTCAGTTTCCGTAAGAGGTTGTCAGCTGTGTGCCTCTTTTGGAAAGCAGTGATACAAAGCGTAGCCTGCCTAGGAATGAGTTGGCGTTTGCGTGATGCTGCTACTGGTGCCACCACTGCTGTATTTGCTGCGGGAGGCAATACATCTACCCAGTGGGCTGTCACAGTCATATAATCCTTAGTCTGCCCTGCTCCACTTGTCCACATGTCCGTGGTTAAGTGGACATTGGGTACAACTGCATTTTTTAGGACACTGGTGACTCTTTTTCTGATGTCTGTGTACATTCTCGGTATCGCCTGTCTAGAGAAGTGGAACCTAGATGGTATTTGGTACCGGGGACACATTACCTCAAGAAATTCTCTAAGTCCCTGTGAACTAACGGCGGATACCGGACGCATGTCTAACACCAACACAGCTGTCAAGGCCTGAGTTATCCGCTTTGCAACAGGATGACTGCTGTGATATTTCATCTTCCTCGCAAAGGACTGTTGGACAGTCAATTGCTTACTGGAAGTAGTACAAGTGGTCTTCCGACTTCCCCTCTGGGATGATGATCGACTCCCAGCAGCAACAACAGCAGCGCCAGCAGCAGTAGGCGTTACACTCTAGGATCCATTGGAGGAATCCCAGTCAGGAGAGGACTCGTCAGACTTGCCAGTGACATAGCCAGCAGGACTATTGGCGTTCCTGTCTAAGTAGGAAATTGACACTGAGGGAGTTGGTGGTGTGGTTTGCAGGCGCTTGGGTACAAGAGGAAGAAGGGATTTAGTTGTCAATGGACTGCTTCCGCTGTCACCCAAAATTTTTTGAACTCGTCAATGACTTCTGATGAATGCGCTCCAGGTGACGTATAAGGGAGGATGTTCCTTGGTGGTTAACGTCCTTACCCCTACTTATTACAGCTTGACAAAGGCAACACACGGCTTGACACCTGTTGTCCGTATTTCTGTTGAAATAATTCCACACCGAAGAGGTGATTTTTTTTGTATTTTGATCAGGCATGTCTGACTTAAACAAACCACCTCTCCATCAGAATACTCCTTGTCAATTTCCCCCTCAGCGCCAGCTACACCCATATTCTCATCCTGGTGTACTTCAATAGTGACATCTTTAATTTGAATATCAGGAACTGGACTGTGGGTGCTCCTTCCAGCACTTGCAGGGGGCGTGCAAATGGTGGAAGGAGCCACCTCTTCCCGTCCAGTGTTGGGAAGGTCAGGCATCGCAACCGACACAATTGGACACTCCTTGGGGATTTGTGATTTAGAAGAACGCACAGTTCTTTGCTGTGCTTTTGCCAGCTTAACTCTTTTCATTTTTCTAGCGGGAGGATGAGTGCTTCCATCCTCATGTGAAGCTGACCCACTAGTCATGAGGAACATAGGAGAGGGCCTTAGCCGTTCCTTGCCACTCCGTGTCGTAAATGGCATATTGGCAAGTTTACGCTTCTCCTCAGATGCTTTTAATTTTGATTTTTGGGTCATTTTACTGAACTTTTGTTTTTTGGATTTTACATGCTCTCTACTATGACATTGGGCATCGGCCATGGCAGACGACGTTGATGGCATTTCATCGTCTCTGCCATGACTAGTGGCAGCAGCTTCAGTACTAGGTGGAAGTGATCTTGATCTTTCCCTATTTTACCCTCCACATTTTTGTTCTCCATTTTTTAATGTGTGGAATTATATGCCAGTAGTATATCTGGCATTAGATGGCAGTAATGTCTGGAATTAGATACCACTAGATAGATACCAGATACCACTGTGACTGGAATGATGATGACCTATGCACAGTGACAGGACACTACCACAGCACCCTACAGCAGCAAGATGCAGCACTGACACTGAGCACAGATATTAAGCACTGTTCAGGATACTAGAAGTGACACGGAGCTGCAAGATACAGCAATGGACTACTGTACTGTACTACTATATACTGGTGGTCACCACAATGCAGCACTGTACTACTATATACTGGTGGTCACAACAATGCAGCACAGATATTGAGCTCTGATCAGGAGAATAGAAGTGACACAGAGCAGCAAGATAAAGCAATGGCCTACTGTACTGTACTACTATATACTGGTGGTCACCACAATGCAGCACTGTACTACTATATACTGGTCACAACAATGCAGCAGATATTGAGCACTGATCAAGATACTAGAACTGAGTCTGACACGGAGCTGCAAGATACATCAATGGCCTACTGTACTGTACTACTATATACTGGTGGTCCTTACAATGCAGCACACTGAGCACAGATATTGAGCCTTTCAGGCAGAGAACATAGCCACGTCCTGTACGCTCAATCGACAATGCACGAGTGAAAATGGCGGCGACGCGCGGCTCTTTATATGGAATCCGAATCTCGCGAGAATCCGACAGCGGGATGATGACATTTTCCCCCGTTCGGGTTTTGCGTGTTAGGCGGGAAGAACCGAGGCTGCCTCGGACCCGTGTAAACCACGTGAAGTTCGGGGGGGGTTCGGAACTCGACGAACCAAACCCGCTCATCTTTACTGAAAACACAAAAAGACTTTAACAGAGTGCCATGCATCAAACCCTTGTAAATATCAGGATCTGGGGTGCATTCTGCTGGGGTGTAGCAGCGCTACATCATAATCCTTCTGCATCAGTGCTAGCTAATGGTTTTGCTTCATCTCCTTTACAATCAAAAATGGTACAAAACAGTGATACCCTCTGTCACCCCTGATATTTGCCCTAATAATAGAACTCCTCACTGCACACATACAAAATATCCTTGGCATGTCTCATATTACAGTATTTCCACAAAGTAGCCTTGTACACTGACACTGTACTTCTAACCCTGGTCAAGCCCACATCTACCTACTATTCAAATTTCAAAATCAAATGACAAGTATGGCATTTTGGATCTACATATCTTGCATTTCTTAAAACGTAACATTAACTTCTGCTGGCAGAACCAGAGAATTGAGTAACCAAGTCTTATGACAAGCTCTGTTGTGTTATGTTTTGATAAAATGTGTTTTACAAAACAGAAGAAACACATCTTGTGGTTTGGGCACATTGCAG
Organism: Pseudophryne corroboree; assembly: GCF_028390025.1. Taxonomy (NCBI): domain Eukaryota; kingdom Metazoa; phylum Chordata; class Amphibia; order Anura; family Myobatrachidae; genus Pseudophryne; species Pseudophryne corroboree. The sequence goes on from NC_086445.1 coordinate 253,993,881, forward strand.
ACATGAAAATGATCACACTCCCAGAGCTGTTATATCTTTGACAAACTCCCGATACATGTTTCTGATAGCATCCTTTAAACGCCCTATTCCTTATTGCTAGATAACCACCTTAAAAATAAACCTTAAAGAATGAATGACACAGAGACATATACTGTATATTGGCAAAATGAAATGTCAGCTTTATTTAATTAAATGAAATAACTATATAAAGGAGAAATTAGAAAGATAGGTCAGGTATGGTGGCGAACGAAGAATGGCCCCACTAAGCAATATCACCATCTGCAAACACCTCCTCCACCTATATGGGAGGTAGATTGCCAAACCATCATCCAACTCAATGTATCCACATCTGAAACCAATGGCACTAAAGGTCAACCTGGAATGGTGATGCTGGTGACCCCAGTAGGGTTGAGTTAGCCTAGTCCGTGTAGCTAACAATTTAACCCTTGCAGAATCAAGAGCAGGGTTAAGCTCCAACATGCATATGAAATGATTTCTGGCTCCCAAATACCTCCAATAATTGGTTTAAAAATTGATTTGAGCAGGACGGAAACCGAAAGTGAAGACATGTTAATGTATTAACATCACTTTAATGGAAATATAGGAGCTCCCAGTCTCACAAAATAGTACTAGGCTACTCATTTATAGAGGCAGACGTTCTGAATGTATATTCTATATTGTGGTTTCCCTCCAGACTGACAAAATGGGTAACATCTATCCCTACAGTAACATTTTTCTCTATCTATATGGGACTTTTGTATCTCTACTAAAAATAAAGTCCTCACATCCCCAGTTCAATCCTGTATGGAACAACCTGAAATGTGTACCAGCCAGGGCCGGACTGCCCATCTGGTACTTCTGGCATATGCCAGAAAGGCCGATAAGCTGGTGGGCCGGTCTAGTCCCACAGAGAGACGGAAAGGCCATGTGCAGCGCACCCTCTGGCTCTCTGGTTTAGCCGCCCCCACCGGTCTCCATGGAAATGGGGTCGTATAATACGAGTCCACCCCCCCTGACTCGCAGCATGCCCCCATGCGTCGTGTCCACACACGCACCCAAGACGTTCTCGCGCCCCCCATGACATGCGTGTTCACAAATGCCCGGGCCGATTCAGAGCCCAAGTCCATCCCTAGTACCAGCTCAGAATCACAAAGATTTCCATAACTGGACAAAGAGCCTTCTTCAGCATTAGGTGCAGTTTTGCATGAATTGTGATCACAACTCAACTGTGATCACATCGCTGAATAAGGGAAGCTCCCTGCCTGCGCAGCCTGGTTGTGGGCCATCAACATTTTCCCTGACGCAGCGACCGCATGACATCAGATGTCAACGGCCCAGACCCTCCCACATTTTCGACACCATGCCCCCGCAATGCCACGTCACCGCCCTGTGAACTTCACTGCCTGTCAATCAGCGTTCACATTACTGAGATGCATTTGCATCTCCCTGCCTGCGCACGAGCAGTGCGGGCTCTATGCGCGCACACTGGGCCGATATTTGGGAGTATGCGATTGCATCTCTGATCCGATCCATACTGAATACAATATACTTTTTCCACATACATTCGGCTCCCTTGTGGTAGTTCCCAGGCTTTGCACTTCAGGTACTCTCTTCCGCACAAAGCGTTTTTCTGTATCTTATTTATCATTATTATTGCTATTGTATATGATAAATTATCAGTTTCTTATATAGTGTAGTATATTTGGTTGTGCTTTACAATTGGAAACAGCAATGATAAAACAAAACTGGGTAATAACAAACAGTCACAGAGCTAGGAAGGCCTTGCTCACAAGTTGACAATCTATACGGAAATAGGCATTGATACACAAGGATAGGTGCTATCTATTGCATAATTGTCCACCAGATTACAAAGATTCTTAGTGTGCTGTATGATATGGTCACACAGTGATGTAGGCCAGGGGTCAGGAGGAAGGGAAAGTAAAGAAATAAAAAATATATGGAGGATATGTGTGGACTGTACAGTGGAGATATAGCTAGGAAAGCTTATGAAGGTTGAGTGAGCAGTTCTTGAATGTCATAAGCTAGCCTGAAGAGGTGAGTTTTCATGGAACTCTTGAAGGTTTGGGGACTAGGGTAGAGTCTTATTGTGCATGGTAGGGCATTCCACAGTGTGGGTGCTGCCCGAAGAAAGTCCTGCAATCGTGAATGGGAGCGAGTAATGAATGAGTGTGGAGGCCTAGATCTTGTGAAGAACGGAGAGGTCAGATCAAGAGATATTTTGAGATAAGCAAAGAGATGTACATTGGTGTAGTTTGGGTAATGGCCTTGTGTGTGAGTAAAAGTATTTATATGGAATATGGTAGACTACAGGTAACCAATGGCGAGACTGACAGAGTGGATCTGCAGCCGATGAATGTCTAGCAATTAAGATTATCCTCCCAGCTGCTTTCAGAATGGACTGTAGTGGTGAGAGTCTCTTTTTGGTAAGACCAATAATCAATGCAGGAGATATTGAGAGCATGGATGTGTATCTTCAAGTTAAACACTTCAATCTTTTAATTTTCAAATTCCTTCTTTCTATGCCTTCTATTCTCCCTTCCTATTTTGGTCTGTTCTGTAGGCCATCACACAAATGGGTACTCTGCTACGCATCTGGTGACAGTACCCAAAGCCATGCTGGGCCAAAATAAAAAAATAATAAAAAAAATAGAATCTATAACCACTCCATATAGTACTACCAGGCACCTTCCAGATTCCCCTAGGCATACTTAAAGCCTCATCCAACACATTCTAAATGCAGCTACATGTCAGAATGCTGGAAAAAGTCTGAAACTCAATTTATACTGCTAGTATCAATGGTGTATGGCTGGCCTATAGAATAGAAAATAATACAGCCATTCTACATAACACTCCATATAGTTTTAAGAAAATATGGTTGCCATGGACAGATCACTGACGCTGAACCCCACCTGCATACTGTGTAGCTAAGAACCCAGCAATGTTCCTGCAAACCTTCAGAGCATCGATTCTTCCACTCATTGCTTCTCACCTCCAATGTCTTCTAGTTGATTGATGTAGACAGTGTACTCATATTCTTCTGTTAAGATCAGTTGAGTCTTATCCTTAGTATGTCTGACCAGTAAAGCATTTTATCACTGTGCATTACAGTATGTGTAGTCTGCATCAATATTGTGGTTTGCTTCTAGATGTTAAATGGCTGTGCCCGATACCCCTTTGCTTAGAAAAGACTTCAAAAATGCAGAATGCTCGCATGCACTCAGTTCATGTGTGCAGCAACCAAATGGGAAGATTTTTAGAAAAACGTGTGTTCTGTGAGCCTGCATCTTTTCTTATGATAAATGATCCTATATCTGTAAAAACTTTCTATATATATATATATATATATATATAGTCTAGGTCGACCACTATAGGTCGACAGTAACTAGGTCAACAGGGTTTCTAGGTCAACAGGTTTTCTAGGTCGACAGGTCAACGGGTTTTTCACAATTTTTTTCTTTTTTTTAACTTTTTCATACTTAACGATCCACGTGGACTCTGATTGGGAATAGTAACCTTGCCCGAAGCATGGCGAGCGAAGCAAGCCATGCGAGGAGACACGGTGCACTAATTGGGGTTCCCGGTCACTGTACAGAGAAAACTACACCAAAGAAGTGGTCGACCTAGACACTGTCGACCTACTGTAAGTGTGGTCGACCTTACATACCACACCCGTGTGTATATATATATATATATATATATACACACAATGCAGTTCTAGTACTCTCCGAGTGCTGCCTGTTTCCTAGAATTGGGATACCTTCTCTCTCTCTCTCTCTCTCTCTCTCTCTCTCTCTCTCTCTCTCTATATATATATATATATATATATATATACTTATATATATACTGTATATATATTCTTGTAAGCTAAATCTGTGTGATACCTTTTGGCAAATTATGTGAGTCAGTGTAGGGACTAGCCAGAAGGGTAGACTGACATACAGGTAGTTGGCCTGCATAACAAATGATTGCTATACTTTAGAACCAACATCCCCTGAATTTTAATAAAATACAGTTTGGAGTGTAATAAGGTGTGTGCAGACCATGTATGATTTTTTGTTTATTTAAATTGTGTGATCACATACCTCAGGCACTGCAGTAGGTTGAGTGCAATGAATTAAAACCTATTGGTTTCCAACATGCCAACAGCTCCCACTGCAAGAACAGAGGATCTTACTGTTCTGGGAATGGGGGGCGGGGTAAAACTGATGATGATTATAGTTGTATGCACTAGCCAGTTCTTATTACCTGCAAATTCACTTCTGAAGTAGATGGGTGCTTATTTAATTGATTATGCTTTTATTATAAACAGTTATCGCTATTTTCATTCAAAATGCCTAATGTCATATTTACCTACATTTTTGTCCTACACAATTCATGAGAATAAGGGGAAATTATGGCTGTCTAGCTGTTAAACATCATAACACTGTGATGTACATGTATATGCCATGAAATTTGGGTACTGTACATAGAGCAAAATATTAGTCACCTGAAGAAAAGACCAAAATCTTATAATCACCACCTAGGTACTTAACAAACTCTGAATGTTTTGCTTGGCTAAAAATGCTCTGCAGACTCCACTAGATTGTAAATGGAAACACATTGAAGCTTGTTACAAGACTGTTATATTGAACCCCCTATTTGCTTTCTTCACCCCGTGCAATTATTCTAGCCAAATGTTCTTCTTTCCACTGGCCCCCGCATTGGAGCTGGCAGCGGTGAGGGCGCCAGTCTGACCTGGGACAGACATTGCTGAATTATTATCTAGATCTCTCAACGAAACAAAATCTAGTTAGTGATTTCATCTGCAGAAAAACAATTATTATTGTGATTATTCCATGGGTATTTAATCACAAATTCGACATTCGTAATATCAACATGGACAGCATGTTGACATTCAAAATGTTACAGACATAATGTCAACATTGTGAATGTCCACAGCAGTGGCGTAACTAGAAATTTTTCTCCCCCAAGCCAAAAAATTCTTCGGCGCCCCCCCCCCCCCCCATCCCCCCCCCCATAATTGGCACTAGTAAAGGGACAAACATGCGTGCGCCGAAGATGCGCGCGCCACAAAAAGGGGTGTGGCTTCATTGAAATGGGTGTGGCTTCGCATAAAGGGGTGTGGCATTGCAGGAAAAGACTACCTTATACCCCAGTTTTGCAACCTTCACGCCCAGACGTTGGCCACCACAGGAAAGAAAAATAATCCTGATTCATGCCCCTTACATTATTTGTCATTTTTTCTCCTTATAGTAATGCCCATTATACATTATGCCACATACTGCAATGGCCCTTAGACATTATGCCACACACAATAATGCACACACCGTAATGCCCCCGACACATTATGCCACACACCGTAATGCCTGTGACACATTATGACAGGAATCGCAATGCCCGTTATACATTATGCTACACACTGCAATGACCCTGAGACATTATACCACATACCACAATGCCAGTGATATAGTATACCACACACCGTAATGCCTGTGACACATACCGCAATGCCCGTTATACCCTATGCCACACACCGCAATGCCCGTTATACATTATGCCACACTGCAATGCCCCTGAGACATTATACCACATACCACAATGCCCGTGATATAGTATGCCACAAACCGTAATGCCTGACACATTATGACACACACCGCAATGTCTGTGATACTTTATGCCACACACTGCAATGACCCTGAGACATTATACCACATATCACAATGCCCGTGATATAGTATACCATACACCGTAATGCCTGTGACACATACCGCAATGCCCGTTATACCCTATGCCACACACCGCAATGCCCGTTATACATTATGCCACACTGCAATGCCCCTGAGACATTATACCACATACCACAATGCCCGTGATATAGTATGCCACAAACCGTAATGCCTGACACATTATGACACACACCGCAATGTCCGTGATACATTATGCCACACACTGCAATGACCCTGAGACATTATACCACATATCACAATGCCCGTGATATAGTATACCATACACCGTAATGCCTGTGACACATGCCGCAATGCCCGTTATACTCTATGCCACACACCACAATGCCCGTTATACATTATGCCACACTGCAATGCCCCTGAGACATAATTCCACATACCACAATGCCCGTGATATAGTATGCCACACACCGTAATGCCTGTGACACATTATGACACACACTGCAATGTCTGTGATACATTATGCCACACACCGTAATGCCCATTACACATTAAGTCCTACAGTAAGGCTTCTAATTACTTTTAAATTACCTGCTCATTGCCAGGGGTTTCATGCTCTTGGTTCCATGCACGGTGCCAGGGGTTTTCATGCTCAGGGTGTCATGCTCGTTGCCAGGGGTTTCATGCACTGGGTGTCATGCTCGTTGCCAGGGGTTTCATGCACTGGGTGTCATGCTCGTTGCTAGGGGGTAGTGCTTGTTGATAGGGCTGTGCTCCCAGTGCCACATATGCCCCCAGTGCCAGATATTCCCCCACAGTGCCAGGTACTCACATGCCCCCAGTGCCAAATATAGCCCCCCCCCATGTACCAGGTACACATATACCCCCCCAGTGCCACATATGCCCCCTCAATGCCACATATGTCCCCCTCCCCCTGTGCCGCATATGCTCCCCCAGTGCCCCCCCCCGCGCGCGCTCCCCCGCTGTTTTGTGTTGAAGGGACACGGAGGGCACAGCGCGCGCCTCTCCTGTGTCCCTCCTGGGTCTCCGGCGGGTCTGTTAAAGGAAGTGCCGGTTCGTGAGCCAATCAGAGCGCACGAACGGCACTTCATTTATTAGACCCGCCGGAGACCCAGGAGGGACACAGGAGAGGCGCGCGCTGTGCCGTCCGTGTCCCTCCAACACAGCAGCGGAGGGAAGGAGGGAGAGGAGACAGCAGATTGACATGCAGACGCTCGTCCGCATGTCAATCTGCGCTAAATCAGTGGTGGCGCCCCTGCAGCCCTCGCGGTGGCTTGTAGTTACGCCACTGGTCCACAGCCATAAATTTGACAGCTGATTTTAGTGTGAGGGTTAGATTAGGGCTAGGCTATGGTTAGGTTAAGCTGGGTACACACGAGACAATCTAGCCAACTATTTTGGCTAGATAGGTCGTTGAACGATAATATCGTTCCGTGTGTACAGGCTAGATCGTTCACTAGGCGTGTTCCCACGGGTAAACAACAAAATCGTTGATAGACTGTGCAGCAAGGTCAATTTTGGCTAGGTCGTTCATGATCGTTCACTGTCTACACAGTGTGTATGAACGATGAATGATTTTGGCAGGATGATGTCATCTAGCCACTAAGAAAATATTTCAATTTGGAGCCAAAAACCATCTAGGCAAGATCTTTGAAAGATTGAAGGATTTGGCTAGATCTTTCCATGTGTACACTCTAGATCGTTGAGTCAGGAGCAGGGAGCTGAAAGTGAAAGATTTTATATTTCGGTCTTTCAATCTTTTGGTCTTTCCGTGTGTACCCAGCTTTAGATCACAAGTCAAAGCAAAATCGTAAGGTCAACATGCGACTGTCAAGAATCACAATGTCGACATTCTGGCAATATCAACATTATGACAGTGTTGACACTGAATTTTGACATTTAACATGTTGACATTCTGAATGTCAAGATATAGAGAACATCAATATTCTGAATGCCAACTGAATATACCATACCCATTCTATGCCCATATGCCATATCTCTCCCATCACAAGTAGAAAACTTAATTCTTCTCAAGTTTTCATCACAGTACTTCATCCAAACACTTCATTCAGCATCCCTTATGGAAGCATTAAACATGCAGGAATGCTAGTTTCCGCATGTTTTTTGTAATGAAGCCATTCATTACTAGGGTTACGATGTGAGTGCCTACTATTCAGCAAGCGCCCAAAACTGAATGCTATCAGAGTTTGTTGTGGGAATAAATATCATCTTCAGAATGAGGAGGACTGGGTTGCCTGGATCTCTCCATCATCACGCTGCAAAACCAGCAGCCGCACACACGTGTGTCAGTGACATGCGGTGAGGTCAATTGCTGGGGAGGCACCAGATTATAGGATGGGGGGCGCTAACAAGGAGATATATATATATATATATATACATATATGTGTGTGTGTATGTCTCTATATTCCTTAACTACTGTTTAAATTCTCACATAAAAAGGCTGATGGGGGGGGGGGGCAGGCATTTGGGGATCTCCCTGTTACCTCTGAGTAAGAACACTTCTCGGTGTCCCGTCCACACAGCGCTGGGCTCACTCTCCGGGGCATCGCCCTCCGGCTCCTCCCGCACATCCTACAGGAACAGCACCGAGTCCTCGGCAGGGGCCTTCTCCGTGCTCAGCTTCTCCCAGACTCCCACAGCCCATCTTCTGCCGCTATCAGCCCAGGGAGAGGAGACTGACTAACGCTGGCGGCAGGCGGAACTATTCAGTGCAGCCGCTGGCTGGGAGGATGTGAGCGTGGAGTGTCCGTGCAGCGCAGAGCGGGGAACGGCGATTACACCAGGACAATAACCGGAGGTGGGGTAGCTCCAGTAGCGTAACTTCATCCCAGTTGCCCGGAGGCAAGATAGATGTTGGTGTCCCCCCTTCACTCACCACATGCTAAATAGGTACAGCACCAATAAAAGGTGTGGTCTCACTGTGAATGGGTGTGTCCACACAACAGTACCCCCAATTCAAAGTGCGCCACACAGTAGCATAACCTTATTTTCATTACACTGCACTATAGTACAACTTATTCACATTACGCAACACGGTAGTGCCCCTTTTTCACTTAATGTCACATAGTAGTGCCCCTTATTCTGTAATGTCACAGTAGTGCCACTTACAAATTAAGCCACACAGTAACAGTGATCACGCTGAGCCCCCCCAAAAAGTGGGTAACTTTTAAAAATTGGGGTTTTACCTGTAATTTTCTGGGTCCCATCGGTCATATACCATGACCCACTCACCACACCCTGCAGAACATACAGTCACTGGTGCTCACCCCCCTCAGCACACACCTGCTCACCTCCCGCGCGGCACATACACAGTCACTCGCTCATCCTCCCCGCGCAGCACATACAGTCATCTGCTCCCCCCGTCTCCCCCGCTGCACATACAGACACCCGCTCACCTTCTACCCCATAGCACATAGACACCCGCTCACCTCCCCCCACACAGCAGACACCCGCTCCCCTCCCCACCACAGCACATACAGACACCCGCTCCCCTCCCCAACACAGTCACCTGCTCACCAGCCCCCACAGCATATAGACACCAGCTCACCTCTCCCCCACATCAGATAGACACCCATCCCCCAAGCATATAGTCACCTACTCACCACCCCCTGCAACACATACAGACACTCGCCCCCCACAGCACATAGACACCGGCCCCCCCTTCCCCTCCAAGCATATAGTCACCCACTCCCCTCCCCCTGCAACACATACAGACACTCGCCCCCCACAGCACATAGACACCGGCCCCCCCTTCCCTTCCAAACACATAGTCACCTGCTCACCTCACCACCCAGCACATAGACAAACCCGCTTACCTCACGCCCGCAGCACATACAGACACCTGCCCTCCTTACCCCCTCCACAGCATATAGTCACCCGCTCACCTCACAGGGCATTACTAAATCATTATGATGCAGCTGTGCGCTCTGCGCTCCACTCGGCAGCTCCTCTAACAGGAAGGGGACCCGTCAGGCTGTCAGCACACTCAGCGATTGGATGTTCTGAGGAGTCGGCTCCTCAGCACATCCAACCACTCAGTGTGCTGACAGCCTGACGGGTCCTTCCTGTTAGAGGAGCTGCCGAGTGGAGCGCAGAGCGCCATCAACGCGGCCCTCCTCACCGAGTCACCGGTGACCGGGAAACAGTGCTCTGGGGGTCGAAGTCATGCAAGTTACATCCGACTGCGCTGGAGGTAATTATTGACCAGCCTTGTCCCACCTAGGTGATTGGACCAGCGGATCCAGTACTGGATCCTCTGTCCAATAACATCTGCAGCGCTGACAGGGACGAGCTTTCATGTGAGCTGAAAGCCCATCCCTGTCAATGAGGCACCGATACTAGTGCTGCTTTCACCACTTTTCTCAATGGGCTTTTTCAGCCCAGTGCTTGCCCCCCCCCGCTGTATCCCGTTCCCATTGTGAATGGGAGGCACTGCTTTCAGTGCCTCACAAACTAATTATACTGTATGTGTTAAAATGAGAAAAAGAAAAGTACTTTACTTTTCTTTTTCTCTGTTTATACACCATTGAGGGAACTGACCATCCCTGTACGGGCTGCCGTTGACAGCGCACTCTATCTATATATCTTATATGTATTAAAATGATTGGAATAATATAAAGAAGAAACTTATGACACAGAATATGTGTCATAAGTATTTTCTTTCTATTATTTTAATCTGCCTCCCCTGACTGCACGTCCCTGACGTGTGTATGTCAGGCATGTACAGTTAGCCGGCACCACCGTGGTAAGTAACACTGTGTACTGCCTGTACACTGGCTCAGGTGATTAGTATCCACAACTAAAACTGGCAACAAGTAGGATACTTAATTATAGGGAGCCACCCGGACTGCGATGGTGAAAAGACCCCTTAAAGTGATACTATTCATTATTTGTAAACTTTGTTTATGTGATCTCTAAATTCTTCAGTGTACCTCGTACTACTTTTTTTTTTAGCATGTTTGCATTTATTAGCATGGAGTGAAACTGTCATTGTGAGATAATCCTGGAAGTGTACCCGCTGTGGAATATTATAGAATAGCACAGGATGATTAGGATCCCTATGCAATCATATTTGAAGGAGGAATCCCTCAAATGACAGCGAGAAGAGTGAGAAAAACAACATTAATCATATTTCAGTAGACTGTCCATTTAATTAGAACAATTAACTTTTATTATCATATTACATGGAGTACTTAACTAATGTCTATGAAAACACAACATTCGATGTTAACAAAAAAGACAGAATTTCTACGCAGACTAATACTGATTACTTTAAACAATGTACGTTCCTTCCTGGGATTGTAGTTGTCATGGAAATATTGTATTGGCAGGTCTCAGAGGGGTCTTGGAGAGAGGCGGGTGAGGAGGGATGAGGCATGGACATACTGACATGCTGAGGATAGATAGGGAAAAGCTATAGGCAGAGGGCACACAATGTATTGTACAGAACTACACACAAGACAATAGAGAGAGCTCGACAGATAACAAGAGACGGAGGTTAAAGCAAAGAAAGCGATACAGTAAGAAAGAGAGACATGGAATAAAGTAGAGATAAAAAAAGATCAGCAGAGAGCAAGTTAGAGAAAGACAGCCAGGCTGAACATTTTGTGGGTCTCTCCCTCAGCCGCCTGTCAGACTGATTCAATGAATTAGGCGTGTGGTTCTGTGCTGCAGAAGGGAGCTCAGTGCTGTGAATCAGACCTCAGCAGCCAGCTAAAGGTCAGAATTATTGATTTCTTTTCATAGGGGGGGCCAGAGTTGTCCGTCACTGGCAGCCCCCTCCATCAGAAGATGGCAGGCGCAATACTAAAAAGGCAGCCTGTATAAGCATGAATTATTTTCAGAACTGTCCTGTTACCAGAAAGTTCATCTTTTTCTAGCAAGTGGTTCTAAGGAGTGTATCTTTAGGTGTGCACTCCACTCATGGAACATACCTATGGTGACGTTATGCAGACATTATGGAAGTATTGCTGTAAAATGTTAATGTATGAATAATTGAAAGAGAATTTTGGGGGTTGGTTTTCACAACAGCTAGACTATAAAGCTCCAGATGAAAACTGATTTTTTTTTTAAAAGCTCTGTTTGCAAAACAAATTCCATTTCTAAAAAAAATATTCTACCCCGAATCCGTATTAACAAAAGAGCAATCAGAGCAGTTTCCCAGGGCCCCCACTCACCGGGGGCCCTCACATATTCTGTACCTACATCACCACTGTGGGGAGCACTGTAGCATATGTATACTTGGGTTCTGTGCGGCATACTGGGTGCTAGGGCCACTACAGTGTGTTTAATACATTTGTGGTTCTAGGAATATTTACCCATTATACTTTTTAATACATCGCCAGCATATCTTCTTGACAATTTTATTGGTAAGGTTCCCCACAAATTAGTTGCCCCACAAAACTTTAAATCCAGCCCTGTTCAAACCCCATGCGCAACTTTAACACTCTTCCAGTGTACCGACTCTGGAATACTGACTCCAGATTCCCAACACTGCTCGGAATCCCGACGCTGGGATCCCAACATGGATTGAAATGCTGGCGCCGGGATCCTGAACGTACTTCTGCCAGCTCTCCGCACTTGTAAGCCGCAGGATGTGTGTGTTGGGTTTAGGCTGCGAGGGGGGGGGGGGGGGCGGTTAGGCTGTGGGGGAAGAGAGGGTAAGTACCTCAGGGGAGGGTTAGGGTGCAGGTTTAGGCTTCGGGGAAGAAGGTTAGGCACCACCGCAGAAGGTTAGGGGAGGGGCGTTAGGGTAAGGCTGTGGGGAGGGAGGATTAGGGATCAGGGATAGTATGCTCACCACTGTGGGGATCCTGAGCATTGGGATGCTGCTGTTGGTATTATGACTGCCGGCATCCCAAGTGCCAGGATCCCGAAACCATTCCATATTAAATAAAAAAACAGATTTTGCACCTATCGTGATTTGTGCACCGGGGCAGCATGAAAAATAGTTGTCCCAAATGGGTGTTACCCTCAGCCCCAGATAGATAAAAAGATTTTTGATATAGGACACCTTTCCTTCTGCACCCCTTTACAAACTTTGACTGTAAGTAAAAAAACAAGGAGGAAAAATCCATTTAACTTAAGAATATGGATCCTCAATCACTGTATGTGGATCTTCACAAGGAGATACCTTGCATATAAATGATATAAAATACGTCCAAATGGTTTAAACATGCAAAGAGAAAAGAAAAGGCAATATGTTCACCAAATCTCGTATGCATAAAAATTAACCATCACTCCAATATAATGAGAATTGATCCAATGTATATTAAAAAAGATACATTTAATAAAAAAGTTTAAGAATAAAAAAAACTCCATATTTTCAAAGGTGAAAAGTTGACATTCAGTGATGTTACAATCCAAGTTCTTATGAGGGTGGCTTCCTACCAGAATCCGGAAAAAAGAAGTGCGCATAAGAAGCTTTATACATGTTCAGTATCCCCGGGGAAGAATCAGCTCCAAAGATGGGCACCCCGTTCCTATCCTCGTCTGGTCAATCTGCCGTTTTACCCACTTCCTTTACCAACGCGTTTCGATCAGTATGCTGATCTTTTTCAAGGCTTGCCAAAATTGGCGCCAAGTTTGAAATGCCGCTGCCTGTCGCCGCTTCTCATCCGGTGCAGGGAACCGATACACTGTCCTTGCACCGGACACCCGCCGCTGCTGCACACTGACAGGCGCTGGGGACAGACACACTGCCCCAGCGCCGGCCAACGCTGTACTCTGCAGGGGACGCAGATCCCCTGCACTTCGCTGCTGCTCTGATGTGCCCTGTGATACAGGACACATCTCCACATACCTACTAAGTGAAGTGGGCACTCTTGGCAGCTAGATCAAGCATTTCGGGTTGTGTCATTGTCACCTCTCCCCCATTTTACAATGACAACTGTGGCTTTGATAGCAGAGGGCAGGCCTACAATGACATGATCATGGCGCCTTGCCTCCCAAACCTCCCACCTAGATGCCCCCTTTCTGATGACGCAGCACAGATGTCAGCAAGTATGATGCATGCTTAAGGCCCATACATACTTGTCGATAAAATGAGCGACGTCGCTCATTTCCCCCCTTCCCGAGTGACGTCGCTCATTTTGCTGACCAGTTTGTATGCCACCAGCGATGAACGATGCACGGCCCCGTGGGTTGGCAACGATCATTGCTGTCGGCAGTGCATGCAAGCTTGATCTGGACTGTCGTACAGGAGCTGCATGCACAGCCGGCGGCTGCGTGACATCACTGAGCGATATGAGCGGTCATATCACTCAGTATATACGGACGGCCGCCAACTGCCCGGCAGGGGAAACACTAGATGACGTTGCTCATAGAGCGACATCGTCTATTGTATACGGACCTTTAGTCAGATGTACTCGTACAACTCAGAACAGCTAGTTTTGCAGAACTAGTAATAAGAATGAAAATACAGAAGAAGACGCGTTGGTAGTACGGTGCTGGTACTAACACAAGTACAGTCAGAAAAAAGTATACTGCACTAAAATGTACTTTCAAAGAAAGAGGAGAAAAGAAGTCTGTATTTAGTGTGCAAAAATTTTATACAATTTAACTTTTATGTATTTTGATTAAACTTGTTCATTCTATAACAATGTACACTGAAATATGGTTAAAAACATAATAGGGTTTTGCAGAGTACTGAAAAATGTGATTTATAAAGTATTACATTTTCAGTCCTTTTTTTTTTGAGAAATCAGGTTATAAAGAAAATATGAATTTATCTTTCAGTAGGACCTATACACTTAAAGATCTAACTGAACGATATGAACGTTCTCGTTCATTAATGAACGAGAACTCGTTCATATCATTCAGTGTGTAGGCACCAACGATGAACGATGCGCGGCCCCGCGCTCGTTCATCGTTGGTGCCGGGTCGCTTATACATGCATGCCAATATGGACAATCTCGTCCATATTAGCATGCACTGCTATAGAGCCGGATGAAGGGGTGAGTGAAGAAACTTCACTCGCCCCCCCGCAACCAGGTTACCCGTCGGCGGAAGAAAAAAAGCATGATACCTGAAGCTCACCGACATTATAACGGGAAAGTGGGCAAGCTGGTGGGCATGATGATTCGTTACATCTTTGTGGCCCTGCCCCCGAGACACAATGCCTCCAGTCCGTTCTAGGAAATTACTTTTACTTTTCTTAACATGGGTAATGGAGCAGATATCTACAATATCACCCTCATGTTAAGTGACCCGATGCTCAAAATGTGTCAATCCTCTTAAAACAGCTCCTATCTGAGCTTATTAAATAGTCCCCCCAGAGAGATATATGTATCAAAGCTTGGAGAGAGATAAAGTACGAACCAATCAGCTCCTGTCAGTTTACAGGCAAGTACAATAGGTCACCACATCCATTACCAATACACCAAGACCTGGTTAGAACACCAAGATGCTGACTAAAGGCACATTATGTGGGAGGGAACCCATTCACAATCTAACTGGCGCTTAGGCTGCTGTTCTTTCCCACCTTCCCGCCAGAAAAAAAAGAAAAGAAAAAGGACGACAGACAACAAAGAAAAAAACAGGAAGGGAGAGAGTGGAAATCGTTTGAGAACAGACAGTGGGGGTAATTCAGAGTTCATTGCAGCAGCAAATATGTTAGCAGTTTGCAAAACCATGAGGGTCATTCCGAGTTGTTCGCTCGCAAGCTGCTTTTAGCAGCTTTGCACACGCTAAGCCGCCGCCTACTATTTTGCAAAAAGACTTCTCTGTGCAGTTTCTGAGTAGCTCGAGACTTACTCTGCCAGTGCGATCAGTTCAGTGCTTGTCGTTCCTGGTTTGACGTCACAAACACACCCAGCGTTCGCCCAGACACTCCTCCGTTTCTCCAGCCACTCCCGCGTTTTTCCCAGAAACGGTAGCGTTTTTTCACACACTCCCATAAAACGGCCAGTTTCCGCCCAGAAACACCCACTTCCTGTCAATCACATTACGATCACCAGAACGAAGAAAAAACCTCGTAATGCCGTGAGTAAAATTCCTGTCTGCATAGCAAATTTACTTGGCGCAGTCGCACTGCGGACATTGCGCATGCGCATTAGCGACTAATCGCTCCGTTGCGAGAGAAAAATAACGAGCGAACAACTCGGAATGACCCCCCCATGTGCACTGCAGGTGTGGCAGATATAACATGTGCAGAGAGAGTTAGATTTGGGTGGGTTATTTTGTTTCTGTGTAGGGTAAATACTGGCTGCTTTATTTTTACACTGCAATTTAGATTTCAGGTTGAACACACCCCACCCAAAACGAACTCTCTCTGCACATGTTATATCTGCCCCACCTGCACTGCACATGGTTTTGCCCAACTGCTAACAAATTTGCTGCTGCGATCAACTCTGAGTTAGGCCCAGTGTCCTGTCTGTAATGAGTATATAAAGCCCAAGCATACCCTTAAACCTGCCCATACAACTAGTCACAGGTAGTGGATAAGTGGAATAGCCTCCCATCAGAGGTGGTAGAGGCTAAGTCTGTAGAGCAATTTGAACATGCTTGGGAGAGGCATATGAATATCCTTACAAAGAATTAAGGTTCAAACAGGGTTGAGATTGCCTAAAGGATAAAAGGATAAAAAGGATAAAAAAAAAGCCTAAAGGATAAAACAAAGGGGCAGACTAGATGGGCCAAGTGGTTCTTATCTGCCGTCAAATTCTGTTTCTATGTCATTGGCTGCTATAACCTAAAACATTTAAGCCCTTAGAAACCCTGCATTTTCAGCTCTATCTGTACCCAGGGGTGTAGTATGGCTGACCGGCGGTCAGCTTACCGACGTCGGGATCCCGGCAGCATATTTACGCCGGGATCCCGGTGGGGAGGGGCGAGTGGACACCCACGAGTGGAAATAGTCCCTGTTGGTCAGCATGCCGACCATCGGGATAGTGAGGGGTCGGGATGCTGGAGGAGGCCATGTGACTGTCGGACTCCCGATCGCCGGTCACATGAATACCACCCATACCCAGCCTAGGAGTTTAAGGTCTGCTGCATACACAGGTTACTCTCCATCATCATTATACATTGTAAAGACACTGAAATTTGGTATTTTCTAATTTCCTTATAAACTACAGGAATTTTATAATCTCTGTATCTGAATATTGTATTACTCAGGTTAAGTTTAATACTGACCAATATAACTCAATACATGCTCTCTCATGATATTTCAGTTTATTATTTTATTTTTGTGAAATTAATATGAACTTAACTAATGTAAAAAAAAATCTTCACTTAATTAATGAATTGGTCAATTAATTATACATAGGATGATCCAATTACTTGGGAAGATAAGGTATCAGTGTAATACTGATAAAGTGTGCTTAGCAAAGCTTGTACTATGAAAAAGCATATGTTGAAGTAGAGGGTCTGCCTATCAAAATGCCGTTGACATAGGAAAAATTTATGGAGCTGATAAAAAATAAAATTAAATGCTGGATCCTGTAAGTATTAAAGCCATATGTGTAAATCATTTTCCTATAGGCACACTTTTCAGCAGGCATCCTATCATACCAGAACAATAACTTTGTTTCTTGATCATATCAGTGTTGTTTTATCTTGACAGTGGTTTAAAGGGTCGCCTGCTGACCTTGGGATCTGTCGATAAGTGCCCTTAGCGTATGCATGAACAGTCCTCTCTTTGGATTATGTCCCCTTCTTGCTCTCTAGTCTTTAGAATTTAGTTTTCATTGTGTGCACAATGTTATGATTCTGTTGACAATGAAAATTACACTAGTAGGGATTACCTGGGTATTTCTTGTTGGGTAATTGCAGGCAGAAACTGCTCCAATACTAAATTACCAACTGGGAATAATAACCCATTGATCTAATGGGGGAAACTGATTACCTGTAACTCTCCAGCAAATAACAATTAAACAACTGATTCCCATGACAGCAGACTCCTAATTAAGATTTCAAATACCAACATATGTACTCGTTGTAGGATGGCTGTTTACTGTAAGTGTAATTAAATGTACTGTAATTATCATACACATGACAGGTTTTATCAGTGGCTACTGAATTATTGACTACAAATTGAGCAAACAAATATACCTGATGCACCTATTTATTCAAATTTACAAAAACTCCTTATAAACATTAGTACAGTATTTATAATCTCATGGTGACATAAAGAAGAACTACTAATATTGCACTAGTCTAATGCAGCCATAGTAGGGCACATATACTGTATATTCACTGCAGTTAGGGCCTTATGAATCTAATTAGAGTGCCGACGAGTAGCTCCTGGCCAGCATGCAAAAGCTGCGCTGGCCGGTAGCTACTCCTGAAGTGCAAAAGCGGCTATGATCAGGTCTGAATTAGGCCCATAGTGCAGTCGTGGAGTCCATTTTTAGGATTTTTTATTTATTTACATATTTATATATCTATATATCTATCTAAATCACCAACCTGAGAATTGGTACTTTGGTACTTTAAACCTAGTGAGTATATCATCAAAATAGCAACCGATGTTTGCAAATAGCAGGAGCTTACATTTGGGCCAAAATGTGGTTTGTCTGCTTATTGTACTGATAGTCCAATTTTCCAAATATCATTATGTAGTTTATTTCAAATTTTGGGTTTACTCTTTTGGTTTAAATACCACGCACAATTACCCTATATGTATAAATGCAATGAAAAGTACCATCAATCCCATACTAAATATTATTCTGACATTAACCATCTTTGTTGGTCATATGGATATTAATAATTATTTGCTGGGGCTTGGGCATGTCTAGTGATCTGGTGTTGCCAAAGAGGTTTAGCTGAGGTGGCCGTGCCCAGATAGCAGCATCTACAGATGCATATACTGTATACTGGTTTCATACAACAAGCTTTCACTAAAACTTTCACTAAAACTCTTCTGACATGCAGAAATTATTCCTTCACATTCAACATAATATAATGCACTAATCATACAGCAACATAGACACTTACACAAGCTGGCAGAGGTGGTGAGTCCTGACTCTGAGTCCTGGCTGCTATACCATGAAGGGGAATATGTTACAACTGTTCCTCAATGGCTGGATTGTACGAGGCTCTGGTGTGACATCATCACTTTATGTCATTCCACCATAGTTGGTCCTTTCTATAAAACTACACTTATCACCATGATCCACTATTATTTTATCACTGCGGCAACTGAGCAAAACAACTATCCAGTCATAAGAGCTATTTGTTTCTGGAGCCCCTGATGCATGCAGTAGTGTGAGTTTCCAGTTCTGCTGTTAGTATGAAAATAAATATATAAATAACAGTTTATTTTATTTTATTTTAGCTACCTTTTCTTCCATAGAAAATGTTTTTTTCCCCTCATTTTAAAAAGAATGAGTTATTTAAGTGTGGCAGTCCAGTCCGGATGCCACCCGGGGTGTTTGCAGGGCAGGGCACAACAGTTCAGGTGCCCCAGGCTAAAGCGACCTGGGTTTAGGACTGGACCAAGAGGAAGCCCCAGGCAGGTGTTAGGACACAGCAGGTTGCCATTCGGCCTTTGCACAGCCGATTTTGGGTCTCTGGGGTTTGGATGGGAGAGAGAGAGTGGGCGGGCTCCCACCCATGCAGATCCGGTCCAGGTTTTGGAGCAAGCGCTCCCAGCAATCAGGCACACCTATGCCATACTTTTTTAAAGCTCGTTAAGGCTCAGCAGGAAACCCTGCGCCTGATTCGTGATGAAGTGGGTCTCCTGCAGCAGCATCACCAGGAGCCTAGGCCATTGCAAAAGATATGTCCCTCAGACAATGTAGAAGCCTACCTGTGGACCATTGAGCACACAGCCACACGTCTGGGATGGCCAGAGGATAGCTGGATGAATAAGCTAACCCCATATTTGATGGGGGATTCCCAGAAAACATACCATGACCTCCCGGCGGACCAGGCATCCACCTATTCGCAGCTTAAAGCTGCCATACTGGGTCGCATCGGCTTAACCAAGTCCTGCAATGCCCAGCGTTTCCGGGACTGGCGATGGACCGCGACAGAGAATTCTCGAATCCAGCTGGCTGAACTTCTAAAAATGGCGAGGTCTTGGCTTCAGCCAAGAAGAATACGGCCAACCAAGTGGTGTAGACCGTAGCCAGAGACCACTGTGTGTGGGTCTTAGACAGAGGCATGCAGAGGTGGATTCTCCAGGCTGACCCCCAAGATATGGAGGACCTAGCCGTCGCAATGGAGAGATATGCTGCACTGGGGAAAATGGCTAAGCCTTTAGACTGAGAGACTTGACCAGTTCCAAAATCCCAGACCCGTCTATCTCTGGAAACGGGGCCCCTGACCAATCCGGTCAGCTGCTGTGAGTGCGGGGTACAGGGTCACATCCAAAAGTACTGTACCAAACAGCCTGAGCCTATGGAGTGCGGAGCAGGGAAATCGGGGCAGCCAGCCTTCAGCTGTGTCGGAAGCAAGGGTTCGTCTGTGCCCTCCCGTTTCCAGGTGGCCCTCCAGATCGCAGCATGGCCAATCCAGGCGCTTGTCGACACTGGGAGTAAGTTTTCAATTATCTCCGTGGAGTCGGTACCTGAAAGCATTGCCAGATCTTGCCTGCGGTGGAGGTGCTCTGCGTCCATGGTGCCACTCGCAAGTAACCGCAGAGTGCGGTTTCCAGTGCAACATCGGGGGTGGACAATCCAGCTGGTGGCAGCAATCGCCCCGCACTCGCCCTACCCTTTAATCCTGGGGCGGGATTTCCCTGGCCTATCGGAACTGCTGGCATTTCAACTTGAGCTGCCTTCCTCCCCCAGCTCTGTGGCTTGAAGGTTGAGTAATTCTTCAAGAAACGACTGTCTGTGTGGAGTCGTTATGTCTACGCCAGAAGAGCCGACTGACCAGAGGAGGCGAGTAATGAAAGGATAATTAAGAACTGTCATGTTGCTTCAGGATTTCGGACGAGACCAGCAGGAAGACCCAAACCTTGCAAATGCTTTCTAGAACATTTGAGTTTATAATGGGAAAAAGGAATTCTCCCTTACCCAGGGGCGGCCCTTATTTCATAGTAGAGAAGGATTTACTATATTCTGTAGGGTTGTCGAGGGATGGGGCAAGAAAGTTGAACAGCTTATAGTGCCACAAGTCCATCAGCCTCTGGTCCTGGAAGCTGCCCATTCACAGTTGTGGGAAGGACATTTGGGGAAGGAGAAAACTCTGCAGAGGGTACAGCAGTGGTTTTTCTGGCAGAGAATCCGGGCGTCAGTAGCAAAGTACTGTCAGGAGTGTCCCATCTGCCAGCGTACCGCACCAAAGCCCCAATACAGAGCTCCCCTCATCCCTCATCCCTCTTCCGGTAATCTCCGTTCCCTTTGAAAGGATTGAGATGGATATTGTGGGGCCGATGGAAAAATCAGCAAGGGGACATTAGTATATCTTAGTCCTCCATGATTATGCCACACGATACCCTGAAGCCATCCCTTTACGAAATATGAAGACAGCAACCATTGCCAAAGAACTATTGCTGATCTCCCGCCTGGGCATACCCAAGGAGGGCCTCACTGACCAGGGGATCCCCTTTATGTCCCGGCTGATGAGTGACCTATATTGGGTGCTAGGGGTTAAAAAGATGCGCACCTCAATGGCTTGGTGGACAGTTTTAACTGCAAACTCAAGCAGATGCTCAGGAGGGCAGTCACCAGGACAAAGGGGATTGGGACCAGCTCCTACCTTTTCTGATGTTCGCCATCCGAGAGGTTCCCCAGTCCTCTGTAGGCTTCAGCCCCTTTGAGCTGTGGTACGGCAGACAGCCCTGGGGAATCCTGGACGTCCTAAAGGAGGGATGGGAACAACAGATGTCCCCAGAGCCAGATGTAGTACAGTTCATCCACCAGCTCTACGGGCGGTTCCAGCAGATAGCTCCGTAGGTCAGGGACCATAGGACCAGTCTAGACAGAAACGTCATTATGACGTCCCAGCTGAGAAATGGAGTTTCAACCCTGGGGTAAAGGTCTTGGCCCTGGTACCCACAGTGGAGGGCAAGCTGGATGCCCATTGGCAAGGGCCATATACAGTGCTCGAGGCTGTGGGGCCAGTGACTTATAATGTGAGCCAACCGGGAAAGCGGAAGCCTACACAGATCTATCATATAAAACTGCTAAAGCCTTGTAAGGAAAGCTCAGAGTCAGCAACTGCAATAGTTGCCAAGATCTCTGCATGTGCAGTCCCAATTGACAGATTTTTCGACGAGGTCAAGACGCGTCAAGCTCAATACATGGTCAGGAGAATTTTTAGATGTCTTTTCAGCGATTCCAGGGAGGACTAAGATCATCGAGCATGACATCGTTACTCCTCCAGGGGTAGTGGTCCATCTGCGGCCATACCAGATACCCGAGGCAAAGAGGGACACAGTACGCAAGGAAGTGGAGGACATGTTACACCTGGGGGTTGAAGAGTCCACCAGCGGGTGGAATAAATCCATAGTGCTGGTTCCCAAGCCGTCCAGAGCACTGCGGTTCTGCAATGACTTCTGCAGGTTGAAACAGGTATCTAAATTTGATACCTATCCAATGCCACGTATTAATGAGATGATCGAGCAACTGGCTCAAAGCCAATACTTGACCACTCTTAACCTTACCAAAGGCTATTTGCAGTTTGCCTTCATCGAGGGTGCCAAGGCGAAAACTGCCTTTTCCCCCGCAGGTGGCCTGTCTCAGTATCGAGTCTTGCCATTTGGTCTTCACGGGGCCCCAGCCACATTCCAGCGGGCTGCGAATAAGCTCATTCAGCCCCACCAAAAGTACGCAGCCGCATACCTAGATGACATTGTTATATTCAGCGATGACTGGGAGTCTCATCTGGCCAAAGTGGAAGCCGTATTAAAGACTCTGCGCTTCCATGGCTTCATGGCCAACCCAGAGAAGTGTGTGATAGGTATGTCGGAGGGTAAGTACTTGAGGTATGTGGTGGGCCGGGGCCAAATCAAACCTCAGGTCAATAAGGTGGAGGCGGTTGCTGCCTGGCCAAGGCCTGAGAGGAAGACCCAACTCAGGGCCTTCTTAGGCCTGGTGGGATATTACCGCAAGTTTGTCCTGAACTTTGCCACCAGAGCAGCTCCACTCACTGATTGCTTGAAAAAGCAAAGTCCGGACAAGCTTTTGTGGATGTTCCAGGTACATGAGGCCTGGAAGAACTTAAAAAGTGCCCTTTGTAAAGCACCAGTGTTGATAGCCCCGGACTTCGGAAAAAGGTTCATCCTGCAGATGAATGCTTCAGGAACAGGCATCGGAGCAGTGTTGTCTCAAGAGGTAGGGGAGAAGGAGAGACCAGTCCTCTACCTCAGCAGGAAACTACTGCCTATGGAACAGCGATATGCCATGGTAGAGTAGGAATGCCTGGCTATCAAGTGGGCAGTAGAGACTCTGAAGTACTATCTCCTGGTACGGGAATCCACCTTAATCACCGATCAAGCTCCGCTCCAATGGATGTGCCTAAATAAGGAGACCAACGTCCGGGTAACACAGTGGTTCCTTGCCCTCCAACCATACCGCTTCAAAGTCCAGCACAGAGCTGAAGGATTACAGGGCAACGCGGATGCCCTTTCGAGAAAGTTCCTCTCATCAGAAGTTGCAGAGCCCTGTGGGGTGAAGCTAGAGGGGGGAAGGAGGACTCTGAGAGAGGCCGACCCGAAAAGGGACACGCTTGCTGAGATTGGCGAGCAGATATGTGCACCAAAGAAGAACTCAGCTTTACCCATAGGCTCAAAGCTTAGGGGGAGGATATGTGGCAGTCCAGTCCAGATGCCACCCCGGGTGTTTGCAGGACAGGGCACAACAATTCGGGTGTCCCAGGCTAAAGCGACCTGGCTTTAGGACTGAACCAAGAGGAAGCCCTAGGGAGGTATTAGGATGCCGCAGTTTGTCATTCGGCCATAGCACGGCTGGTTTTGGGTCTGGATAATAGAGAGAGAGTGGGCGGGCTCCCATCCATGCAGATCTGGTTCAGGTTTTGGAGCAAGCACTCCTAGCAATCAGGCACACCTGTGCCATACTTTTATAAAGCTCGTTAGGGCAAGGGTTCAGGGCTCCTGATGTCAACAAGTGGCCAGGCGATAGAGGGCGGGCCAGTGGTTAGAGACAGGGAGCCTGAGATTTGTGTATATGCTGTTTGTGGACTGGTGCCTGCTTAAGGTAACTGGTAAACTTGCTGTGACAAAGACCTGTTTACTGTGCTGTGGAAGTAAACAGACTGCTTTTCCCTACAACTGTGTCAGTGTCTTGTCTGGTGGAAGGTCGCTTGTTACAAATTAAATATTATTATTTTTTTAGTCATGGATGACATTAACAGAATAGATTGAGTGGCAGAAGGAAAGCTGTATAAAATAGTTTTGTAAAGTGTGGTGCTAAATCAATAAATGTACAAACACTGAGAAGATACAGAGTTTCAGAATCACTCCCATAACTCCCAGGTATGTAGGCTTATTAGTACAATACGCATGATGTACAATTATCGGACTCCACTATAATAAATAATAATAATAATAATAATAATAATAACAACAACAACGTGAAGTGTACAGGCAGTAAAAAGAAATGTGCTGATTTAGTCTATTCTGCAGTGTCACACTTTCTAGGAGCATAGTTATACTCTCCATTTCCAGTACATTCTAACCCTTCTCTCATGAACACACATCCAGAGTTCTTCAGAAGACTGACAGGTGGGGGCTTCAATCTCAGACTGCTGGGAGGTGTGTGAGATGAACTATAGGAAAGAGGATGAGCTGTGACAGACAGGAGACAGGTCCAGGAAAGGGGCAATAAGAAACTATGATGTAAATGAGAAGGAGGATTGACTTGAGACACTACGATGTAGCAATGTGTTTGCTCTTTCCCCAATCACATGAAAGGATGTCTTTAATTGCAGACCTACAGTCACATAACGTGCACAACTGAGCAATGGAAGCATGATCAAAGGAACAGAGATACATAGAAAGAAAAACAAAAAAGAGGGTTGATGTTAATCACTCTACTACAGAAATAAAAATATTTTCTAAATATAGAATCTATGGGGGTAATTCAGACCTGATCATAGCAGAAAATTTGTTAGCAGTTGAGCAAAGCCATGTACCCTGCAGGTGTGGCAGATAGAACATTTGCAGAGAGAGTTAGATTTGGGTGGGTTATATTGTTTCTGTGCAGGGTAAATACTGGCTGCTTTATTTTTACACTGCAATTGAAATTGCAGTTTGAACACACCCCACCCAAATCTAACTCTCTCTGCACATGTTATATCTGCCCCCCCCCCCCCCCCCTCCCTGCAGTGCACATGGGTGGTCATTCCGAGTTGTTCGCTCGTTGACTATTTTCGCTATGCTGCGATTTGTTGCTAAATGCGCATGCGCATGGTACGCAGAGCGCATGCCCTAAGTTATTTAACACAAAACTTAGTAGATTTGCTGGTGTTCGCGTGGCGCTTTTCAGTCGCACTGCTGATCGGTGAATGATTGACAGGAAAGGGGCGTTTCTGGGTGGTAACTGAGCGTTTTCCGGGTGTGTGCTAAAAAACGCTGGCGTGTCAGGGAAAAACACGGGAGTGTCTGGAGAAATGGGGGAGTGGCAGGCCGAACGCAGGGCATGTTTGTGACGTCAAACCAGGAACTAAACGGACTGAGCTGATCGCAATCTAGGAGTAGGTCTGGAGCTACTCAGAAACTGCAAAGAATTATTTAGTAGCAGTTCTGCTAATCTTTCGTTCGCTATTCTGCTAAGCTAAGATACACTCCCAGAGGGCGGCGGCCTAGCGTGTGCAATGCTGCTAAAAGCAGCTAGCGAGCTAACAACTCGAAATGAGGGCCATGGTTTTGCCCAACTGCTAACAAATTTGCTGCTACGATCAGGTCTGAATTACCCCCTATGTGCACACAAGCAAATTAGAAAGGCTGCAGCAGCATTTGTACAATACCTGCATCCTCCCATATTTGGACTTACTGAATTGAACTTTCCCTGATATTTTTGTTTTTACAATGAGTTGTTTGTTTGACACCCACTAGTGGCCTGATTCAGAGGTGGTCGCAGTTGTAGCCGCTACTGCGTCTTTTTATGTAGCAGCATCTTTATGCAAATGCTGTGACCGGTGCCAGCCTACTGAGGCGCCCACTGGCAGCGGCGCTATTCAGTCGCCACACCATCAAAGCAACATCAGTCACAACATTGAAGATTACACCTATTCTACGGCAGATGCAATTTCACCATCGGAACATGGCTGCCTCTGTCAGTGTAAGTCAGGGATGGCCAACCAGTCAGAAACAAAGAGCCAAACATTTTGTTAGGCACATCAAAGAGCCGACATCGAGCCGCAGGCGCATATGCAAAAATGGGATGTGGCCTTGTGCCTGCTAGGCCACACCTCTGGTATAAAATACATTTAAAAAACCAGATCCACATAAAATACATTTTTAAAGCCAGATCCAAGATAAAATACATTTAAAACGCCACTTCCACATAAATAATTGAGAAAGAAAGATCCACATAAAATACATTTTTAAAGCCAGATCCAAGATAAAATACATTTAAAAAGCCACTTCCACATAAATAATTGAGAAAGAAAGATCCACATAAAATATATTGAAAAAGTCAGATTCACATAATACACTTCAGCTCCCACGTGTCACTCCGGCCAATACCCTGCTGTGTCACTTCAGCCAGCTACCTCATGTGTCACTCCTGCTACCACACTCTTAAGGTGGGTACACACTAATAGATATATCTGCAGATCAATTGATCTGACTGCAGATATATCTATGGACGGATTGGGCAGTGTGCTGTGCATACACACTGCCCGATCCATCGGGGAGTGACATCATGAACTGGGCGGGCGTGTACTCGTGCCATTGTATCAGCCCCTTATGTGTCCTCTGTTTGCCCGTGGGTGTCTCACCTCTAGTATCTGTCTCTCTCAGTTCTCAGTCCCCGTAGTGCTGCTGCTGACTGACTGACTGTCTGGCTGGAGTGCAGCAGTTTCCGGATCTGTTGTGGTCTTGTGACTTCGAGTGTCGGGAGCCACACTTGAATAAAGAAAGAGACGCATGAGGCTCAAGAGCCACAGGTTGGCCACCGCTGGTGTAAGTGGAATTTTGGACACAGTCTTGACTAGACAGCCCCCCAGTTACCTTCCAGGACCTCCTACTTACTGTCAATTACACTACATGCAAATTCGATCTGCGTAACCAGCTTGCGGAGACTTAATATTAGCCGATTGTGTGCACCATCGTCACTAAGTGCACCTCTGATTCGGGCCCTGAGGATTTATTGCTGATAATGTTCCATCTCCAAGGTCCATTCTGCTCTCGTCATGTTATTACATCTCTTCTGAAATTAAAATCTGGCACATGTTTATGACAACAGTGAAAGCTATACACCACAGTGACGTGCGGTGGGGTGAGGCAGAGCCCTACCTGTCATACTAACGTCTGTGCCAGAGTTTTTACTGTATAAAGTATATGAAAAATACAAATAATTTGTTGGAAATATCTTCTTTGCATTATTCTAATAATTTTTATAGCCAAAACTGTGGAGTAAAAAGTCTATGGCAGGTGAGGCAGTGCCTCATCTATCTGTCTTTTCATCACATCTCTAATCAAAACTCACAAAATTTTCAGGAGTTTATACTGCTGCACGTGTATAATGCCCCCATGTACCATTTGGCTCATATATTGCGTGTAAATGTGGCTCTGGTGCATAGCTCACCACTGCTATGTTGTACCGACTTAAACAAACGTTATAAATGTGCACACACACCAGTTTGCCAATTCACCCAGATGAACATGAGGTGAGAGAAACTGAGCTATAGTTGAACCTGTGTGTAGACCTATACTTTCTTCAGCAGAAGAACACATTTATATCACCCACCGGCCGAGCAGGGGGCAGGGCCTAAACTAGGATTTTCGGCACCCAGGGCAAGGCAGTAATTTGACTGACTGGGTGCATCCCATGGCAGGCGATCGTGGTGTGTGTAGTGATGAGCGGATTCGGTTTTACTCGGAAGCAACTGGCCGAAGGAGCCGGGCAGAGTTCTCTGCGCCAACCGCTTCCCCCCCCACACACACACACTTCCGGCACCCGGGGCACGTGTTCCCTTAGCCCAACCAAAGCCCCCCCCCCCCCCCCCCCAGTTCTGGCCATGCAGTGAGCTACAGTAAATGAAAACGTTTTCAGTGTTCTAAGTTCAATTTATGGGTTCAATTCATGTTACTGTGTGGAATTTATATATTCTCACTGTGCTTGCTTGGGTTTCATCTGGGCACTCCAGTTTCCTCCCACAATCCAAAAATTTACTGGTAGGTTAATTGGTTCTCAACAAAATGATCCCTAGTGTGAATGTGTGTGCGTGTACATGTGGTAGGGAATATAGATTGTAAGCTCCACTGGGGCAGGGACTGATGTGAATGGCCAAAATATTCTCTGTAAAGCGCTGAGGTATATGTGTCCACTATATAAATAACCGGTAATAAATAAATAAATAAATATTAATTTCACCTTTTATCATAATAAAATATAAAGTTAATTATATAGCTTTGAAAAATAAATGAAAATAACAAAGAAAGCAACAAATAAAACTGTTCTACTATATCAACAAAAGAAAGCTATATTCAATGTTTAGTACTTTGCGCATAGGCAGCACCTGTTCGACGCATGCGCGGACAGGTCCTGCTACACAGAATGCAGTCTGGCAGTGATTGACAGACTGATGCCATTTGGGGGCCGATAGCCCTTGTTTGTGAAAACGGATGCATGTTGCCACCATTTACGGAGAGGGAAGAGGTCAGGGATCCCCATCGTTGGACGGAGATTTCCTTGCCTCTGTGACAGACGGCTTGCGCATCCCCATGGGTGCTGCAAGCTGCTCAATGGTGAGTCAGTGATACGATGCTTTGTCCTAGGATGCAGGTTGGATCACTACTGCCAAAAGTCATCCATGCATTTGTATCATCTTGATTAGACTACTGCAATGCTCTCTATCTTCGTCTCCCAGCTGCCAGGCTGTTAACCAACCAGCCCCATCCTAGCCACATAACACCCATTCTCTACTTCCTCTACTGGCGGCCTGTAAGATGGCGAATCATCTTCAAGATTGGCTTACTGAATTTCAAATCATTAGATGACCAGGGCCCAAGGTACCTGAAGCAGCTTCTGACCCCATACTGCCCCCACTCGATTACTGCAATCTGTATGTGAAGGACAATTAGCAGTACCTAGTATCGCCTGTAATTCATCTGGGGGTCGAGCTTGTAGCCATGTGGCTCCGACTCTATGTAACTCACTTCCCCGCACAGTGCGAGAGGCCCCAACTATAGAATCCTTCAAAAACAGACTCAAGATTTTCCTGTTTACTCACACATTTCCGTAATGTCCCTTTAGTGTCTCCATGCTCTTTGTATTTTATGAAAAGCTTTTCTGTATTTCATTGTTTCTGTATTGTATTATATTCATTTTAAGCACCTTGAGTCCTACTGGAGAAAAAGTACTATATAAATAAAATTATTATTATTATTATTATTAATTTAGTAATTATTATTATTATTACTGCAGCAGGAGGTGTCTACTTGTAATAGACACCTGCTGCATTAACATACAGAGCTATCGCTGCTGCTTCCAAGAAGGCAGCAGTGATAGCATCTCCAACCACATCTGAATTAGCCTGAATATAGCCACAAAGCCAGTGAACAAAGCAATATCAGCTACAGCAGTCAATGTGCAAACTGCCAATCAGAAGCAGGTATATAATTCTTCTGGTGTCGTCGTCATCATCATCATCATCATCATCATCATCATCATATATTCCACAACAGGCATCTGGCACTGCCAGCAAATGCCCCTTCAAAGAAATATTTTGGGGATTTGTCCAATACTACAGTAGGTTGCATCTCCAGGAGTTGTGCTACATGTATGTCTTCACACAAGGGCATAGCTACCATTGGTGCAGGTAGTGCAGCTGCTATGGAGCCCAGAACTGATAGGGGCCCATCTTCCCTGTCAAAAATACATGTGTTATATACATTTTTTCCCATTGGGCGTTGCATAGGGGTTGAGTATGATATGCCGGCGGTTGGGATGGCTATGGTCAGAAGACCAACCACTGGATCCTGATGCTGAGATCCCGACAGGGGCTATGTAAGTATACTGTACTTACATTCCTCCAATGCCCCTCTAACCCTAACCCTCCCTTTTACGCAGCCTAAACCTTACTCCCCCACCCCCTCAACCCTAACCCTCCCTGCAGGTTCCTAAACCTAATCTCCCTTCCCGCAGTCTAAACCTAACCCTCCCTCTTCCGCAGCCTAGCCCTAACCCTACGCAGGGGTGTCAAAACCTAACCATCCCTCCCCACAGCCTAACTCTCATCCTATTGATTGTTTTTTTACGCCTATATATTTTATCACATTTTTTAATGAATAATAGTAAACACAAAAATGTAATATAAATTATTAAATATAAAGTTACTAATTACAATTAATTAATATTAATATGAATATTGATAAGTAAATTATGTAAGTTAATTTACGAATTGATAATTTGGATATACACATGGGTTTCACATTCATATTGTTTATTTATGTACTTTATTATGGATTTATACACACTATTTTTATATTTTAAGACATTTTTTATATTCCTTTATATTTTTCTATATTTCTTATCTATTATTCCACTCCTGAGAATGATGGTCCATAAACATGTTTGTTTGAATAAATTCACGTGTGTAGATAGATATACATGGATTTGAACAAAAAATGAGGTATTTAAAAGCGACCACTGGTGCTAGACAATTAAAATGAAGCAGGGTACTTCTATATAAAAAATGGTACATAAATTTATTAGATAGCACTAAAACAAAACAGAGTTAAAAATTCTGAGCAAAAAACAAGGGGGTAACATGTGGCCAGAAGGGTAAAAACATGTACACAACAAAATATTTTGCATAAAAAAGACATAGGACATAAAATGTAAGAAAAGGGGGGGGGGGTGAATTTCTACACATAAAAAAACTTTTATATATAAAAAAACCCTTCCCTTAAAAGTTCAAAACATAAAAAGTAGGAGTAAGAATATCTTAACTTTTGGTAAATGAGGTATGATCAAGGCAGCACTCAACACGTTTCGTCCTATCTGGACTTCATCAAGGGGTGATCTAATGCTAGAGACAGATCCTATATATATACTGGGCTATACAGGAAGTGATAGATACATCACTTCCTGTAATTAATTAGGTACAGTATTTGTAATTGAATAAAATACCCTCCGACTATTATCTGTTCCACTTATGATGTTTATCTGCCCTATGCGAGTTTTTTTTTTTTAAATTGTTTATTTTAATTTTCAGGGTATAAACTTTACATGTTACAAACATTACTGCAGCCTCCCCCCTTTCTTGGGGTGGGCTGTTCTGTCTAATATTACATTACCGATAACAGAAATATAACCTTATAATAAGGAACATGTGGTTCCCACAATGCAAAGATACAGCAAAGAGTTATGTCTCAGGGTGTACAGAGACTATTCAAATGGGTGGGGACTGACACACAGGTTCGTAATTATGACTGTAGGAGGGTAGAGACTAGAGAGATAGAACCTGAGAGGCGAGATAAAGAGACAGGGGAGATGGGGAGGGAATAGAGTAGGAGGAGAGGTGACAGGGTTAGGGAAATGCCGCTGGTACGCCCCCGTTTTGCGCTGGTACGTGCATGGCGCTATCACTAAATGGAAAGTGCTACTCGGGGAACACGGAAAGGACATGTTGGGGAAATCCTCTGAGCTACTTGTCAGGCTAGGAGAGTACAGGGATCATAATAGTAGGGCCGTCGAGCTCCTGGGGGGTCGAGCTCCGTGTGCGGGAGCCTGTGAGTCAAACCAAAGTTCCCATATTTGAAGAAACTGAAAAGATCTGTTATGGAGGTATGCAGTGATTTTTTCCATGCTTGCGAAGTACCATACTTTGTTGATGATCTGTTGTATAGGGGGGGACTCCCTCTTTTTCCAATTTAGGGCAATTGCGCATCTAGCCGCGTTCAAGATCTGTGTCAGTAATTTACCGGAGTTCGGAGGTGCATTGGCAGTGGGGAGGCCTAGCAGGAAGGACCAAGGATCTTTGTATATCCGGGTCTGGAGCACTGTACTCAACAGGTGGGCGACTGAATCCCAGAATAGCTCGATTTTAGGGCACGTCCACCATATATGGAGGAAAGAGCCGTGTCCGCCGCATCCTCTCCAGCACAATGGCTGAGAGGAGGGAAACATTTTGTGTAGTCTGGAGGGGACTAGATACCACCGATATAAGATTTTATATGCATTTTCCTTAACTAGGGTTGAAATCGAGGATTTTGCGGCAGCCGCAAAGACATCTGACCAATCATAGTCATCTGGTATCGGGCCAAGGTCCTGTTCCCACTTGAGTATGAAAGCCGGGGTCGTCTCCTTATCCCCTACCTGGAGGAGGGAATACAGTTGGGAGATGATTCCACGCGCGAGCGGTTTGTAATAACAATAGGACTCCAGGGTGGAGAGAGGTTGGAATGGGGATGTGCTTGTTAAGGACGAGACAAAGTGTCTCACCTGGAGATAGGTAAAAGGATTCGCATCCGGGAAGTCATATTTTGACGCGATTTCCGGTAAGGGTGTACAAGTCCCCTCGGACAATACATCTAGAACAAAGCGGATGTTATGTGTCGACCATGAGTGCGAGCGGGTCATGGAATGGCCTGGGACGAACGAAGGGTTGCCCCATAATGGAGTAAGCGCCGAAGGGGCTGACAGCATGTGGAAATGGCGTGTACAATAGTCCCAGATCTGACAAGTGAATTCCAGAACCGGGTGGAGTTGCAAATGGGGGGTCTAGATTTAGGAGGGGATAAGAGTAGAGACGATAGAGGAGTGTGGCTAAGTGTCCTCTCTAACTGGAGCCAACGTATGGACTGTGTAGGGGCGAACCATGCAACCGCTTGGCTGAGATGGGTAGCCAGATAGTAAAGACGGATATCTGGGAATCCTCTCCCCCCTTCTTGTACTGGTCTGCGGAGGGTAGAGAACCCTATCCTAGGAGTTTTATTTCTCCACACAAAACGTAGTAACCACGTATGAATTTGTGCCAGTACCGAGTCCGGTACTTTCACTGGTAACGTTTGAAATAGATAGAGGAGGCGGGGGACAATATTCATTTTCAGAGCTATGATACGGCCTAACCAAGATATGATTAATGATTGCCATTTATGGAGATCGGCCTTAAGATTTTTAAGCAAAGGCGAGAAATTTTCCTTAAACAAGTCTCCGTATCGGCTCGTAATATAGACCCCCAGATATCGAATTTTAGAGGTGCACCAGGTGAATTTGAAGTTGTTTTGCATGTTGGCTATTTGGGGAGGGGAGATGTGGAAGGGGAGAGCTTCCGTCTTGGACCAGTTGACGTTGTAGCCCGATATCTTTCCGTATTCAGATAGGAGAGTAAAAAGGTTCGGCAGAGAGGTGTGAGGTGAGGAAAGTGATAGGAGGACGTCGTCTGCGAACAAGGAGATCTTGTAAACAGAGTCCCCTACTCCTATCCCCCCGATATCGGGCGAGGCTCGGATTCGGGCAGCTAATGGTTCTATCACTAAGGCAAAGATCAGGGGTGAGAGTGGGCAGCCCTGTCTGGTACCGTTGGAGATGTCCAAAGGGTCAGATTGTACTCCGTTTATAGATACCCTAGCGGAAGGGGTCGAATATAAGGCTTGTATCCCTGTAAGGAATTCCCCCTGAAAGCCCAGATGTGCAAGAGTTTCAAACATAAAGGGCCATCCTATTCTGTCAAATGCTTTCTCCGCGTCCAGAGAAAGCAAGAGAGCAGGAGTGTGTGTAAGGTTGATATAGTGGGTCAGGCTAATAATTCGTCTCGTGTTGTCTCGTGCTTGGCGGCCGGGGATAAATCCTACCTGGTCGTTATGGATAAGGTGGGGTAAGACTCTATTTAGACGGAGAGCTAATATTTTGGCATAGATCTTGATATCTGAGTTAAGTAATGATATAGGCCTATAGTTAGCGCAAATAGATGTGTCCTTACCCTCCTTAGGAATGACTATTATCTTGGCCTCCAGTGCTGCTTTGGAGAAAGAAGCTCCCTGCAAGACAGCATTGAAAAGGGCTGAGAGGTGAGGTGTAAGTTGGGGGAGAAAGGTCTTGTAATATGCGGCCGTAAAGCCGTCTGGGCCAGGAGCTTTGCTAAGTTTTAGGGATTTGACAACAGTGGCAATTTCTTCTTCGGATATCTCCGAGTTCAATTCGGCTGAAACCGATGTGCTTAAACGAGGGAGATGGCATTGGGATAGGAAGGTACGAATAGCCCCAATAAAGTCTGGTTTCGTCTGAGTGGTCTTATGGGCGTTGTATAGTTTCTCGTAGAAGCGAGAGAAAGTTTCAGTGATGCGTTTGGGGTCCCTAGTCTTCACACCAGAGGGATGCTGGATAGACATAACGTTATTCCTTGTAAGTTTAGCCCGGAGCCTAGAGGCTAGCAGCCGATCAGCTTTATCTCCTTTTTCGTAGAAGGATTGGTTGAGCCATTTCAAGCTGGTCTCCACCTTCGTCGTCAGGAGCATGTTTAACTCACCTCTGACCGCAGATAGGGCGGAAAGATCCATTTCGGACCCTGTTTTTTTGTGTTTCAGTGAGAGGGAGCCAAGCATGTCCGTGAGTTCCCGGATGCGTTTGGATCTGGCCTTCTTGTTATAAGAGGAGGCACTGATCAGGTATCCGCGTATGACCGCTTTGTGAGCGTCCCAAAGTAACATAGGGGGAACAGATGGGGATGTGTTTGTCTCAAAGTAGTGGGAGATTTCGGCGGCTATGTGGGCTTTCGTTTGGGGATTAAGAAGGAGTCTATCGTTCAATCTCCACACAGGGTGGCAAGCGGGTGGGTGTGGGCCCGCGACATCTACGGTGACCGGACCGTGGTCTGACCACGTGTTGGGGTGAATGGAGGTGTCAATGATACTTTGCGCAGGCTCCGAACTCAGGAAAATCATGTCTAATCGCGTGTAAACATCGTATATGGGGGAATAGTAAGTGTAGTCTTTGGCAGTCGGCTCTTTTACTCTCCATGCATCAAAGAGAAGGTGCTGTGACAGCAGGAGGTTCAAAGCAGTTGCATTGCGCGTGTGTGAGGGGCGCATGGATCTGGGCAGAGGTTTAGATCTGTCCAGAGCGCTGTCTAAAGTCACGTTAAAATCCCCCCCTAGTACCACATTACCGCGTCTGTGTAGGGCTAAGAGGCTATTTAAGGAGTGGAAAAAGGGAGCCTGGATCTGGTTTGGAGCATAAACATTTAGGAATGTATAGGGAGTCCCGTTTAACAACCCTACCAGCAACAAGTATCTGCCTTCAGGGTCGCTCAGTATTTCAGAGGGGATGAAATCTAAATGATTAGCAAAGAGTACAGAGACCCCTTTCTTCTTGTGTATGGGGTCGCAAGCATGGAAAGTGTGCGGGAAGTGTTTGGACTTAAGTGCTGGGTGTGATTTACCTGAGAAGTGGGTCTCCTGTAGAAAAACGATATCGCCTTTAAGTTGCTTAAGGGATTGAAACAAAAGAGAGCGTTTACGTGGGCTATTTAGACCTTTCGTGTTCAATGTGATTATCCTAAGGACCATGATTTGAGAGCAGAGCACTTTTCATGTGGGAGCGCGCCAGCGGAGTTCCGAAAGATAGGGGGGAAAGAAAAGGAATGAGGATCAGAAAGAAGAGAAGAGAGAGGGTAGGAGAACAGATGAAGAACAAGCATATATTAGCAACAATGGTTAAAGGGCGGAGGGAATCCATTCTCGTCAGTCGGACCCAAGGGAGAGACAGACCCGCAGGTCTAGGTCGTCCGACGTCGACCCTAAAGGTCGAATGGGGGGTGGGTGAACCCAGCTGCCCAGAGAGGAGACCGGGTCCCGTGTGCGATCATACTATATTTAAGTGTACGCAGTGCGAACAATAAGCTAGGGGAGCTTAAAGGGGAGGGGGGAGGGAAACAGCATTAGTAGGACTGGGGGTAAACATGGCATGCTGATCGCATATTAACAACAATAATATTAAGACCTGCGTGAGGTAAAAAAGGAGAACAAGAAAAAACCCAAACTCAGCCCATACGGGCCTCCCGGGACCGGAGCCCACGCGGCCAGCCCCGAAGAACCCCGGCCCCGAGGGCCCGGACAGGTCCCCCCACAGCAGGATCAACAAGGCATTAAATGGTAGACATTATCTTAACCCAAGGCTCTACACCATATGGGGATCTTGGCATAGTGCGGAAAGACCCCCTGTAGTCCGTTGTGGACTCGTGTGGTCACAAGTCCTATCCTGGACATCTATACATGATAATTCATGTATCTGGGGAGGTGTGTGAAGCAGATCCGACGGTGGTCCATTCTGAGGCTGGAGCTGTGAGAGAAGGGGAGGTGTTGACTGGGAGAGAATGTTGAGGGGTGGACGGGGGGCCGGAGATGTTCAGTTGGTGTAGTAGTTGAAGGGCCTCATCTGGGGATCTAGCGGAGAGGAATTTACCATCTGCTCTGACTTGAAGTGCAAAAGGGAAGCCCCATCTGTATCGGACATTATGATCTCTTAGGGCTTTGGTTATGTCTTTTAATTCCCTCCGTCTGTTCAGCGTGACCGGCGACAGGTCCTGGAAGATCAAGAGATCGGAGCCTTCGAACGGGATCGTCGACATCCTCCTGGTTTTGGCGTAGACTTGGTCTTTGACCGCGAAATAATGAAAGCGGAGGATTACGTCTCTTGGTGTTTTAGCGTCTTGGGATCTAGGACGTAGAGCCCTGTGAGCCCTGTCTAGAAGAAGCATATCGTCTGGGACGGAGGGAGCGAGTGAACGGAAGAGGCGGAGTAGATAGTCCGTGAGGTGGTTTTGTTCTATCGTCTCGGGGATGTTACGAATTCTAAGATTGTTCCGGCGCCCCCTGTTGTCCAAATCTTCTTGTTTGTCCGCTAGGAGCATAACATCCGTACGCATTTGAGATATCTCCTGTTCTGATTCTTGTTGGAAGGCGATAAGCTCTTCCTGTTTTCTTTCGATGGCATCTACTCTGGTGCCCAGGCTATCCACGTCCGATTTTAGACCCAAGATAGCCTCTTGTACTTCTGCACGTATTGATTTTTTAATATTACGCATCTCGGATAGGAGAAGGGCGACATCAGCCTTTGTGGTGGGAGTGGAGGAAGAGTCATCGTCTGAGTCTTTGTCAGATATTGCTGGAGTGGATGGGGGTGAAGTTGCTCTCCGGGTGGAGGATGGAGCAGGGTTCTTGAAGTAGCCCACCAGGTTATGGGCGTTCGGCTTTTTCCCCCCTTTAGGCATAGTGGCGGAAGAAGGTGAGGTAGGTTACTTGTCAACACCTGGGAAGGATGAGGGAAGCTCCTATATCATTAGGATCACACACGAGACCAAGTGTAGTACATATCGAGATCACATGCTAGACGCTTTGAAGAGGATGGTCAGACGGGCCCAGTCGGGCGTGCCATGTCCTGTAGGTAATGGTCAAGCCTCAGCGCAGTGAATGTACGCTCCTGCTTGAATATGCTTGGGGGGAGCTGCGTCACTTACAGTGGTGGATAATTAGGGGGGGGAGAGCATGTGCTGGGTAGTGAAATTCCCCAGCAACTGTACATTGAGGTGCCCCGTCAGCTAGCTGCGCAAGGCCGTGTAGCCAGTCGGGGGATCAGTGCCTTTGAGGTGTGCTTGGACCAGCTGGTCCAGTTCTGTGGGGGCCCAGTTCAAGCGTGGCACATCAAATCTGGGGAGGGGTAGATGAGGGAGTAAGCAATCTCCCAGTCACAGGGCTGTGAACTCTGCCCTTTGCTGTAGTGCAGGGCTATGCTGTGCGCGTATGCTCCGGGACCCAGGAGGGGGTTTTAGAGGGCTGTGGAGAGCAGCTACTGTGTGGGACTCTCCACACACGGTTTCACAGGGGATCCAGAGCCGAGCGGGGCCCCCTCCAAGATGGCTGCCGTGTGTCCCGTCGACCCGTCTAGCGGGACAGTGATTAATTTATTCCCCAGCCGGGGAGGTGAGCAGGGCTCGCGGGGAGGCCCCCACGGGGGAGCACCACGACCGCGTCAGCCGTCAGGGGTGAAAGAGGCCGGAGGATTTGGGCGCGGCAATCGCGGGACCCGTCGGGCCGGTGGAGTGACTGAGGTCCCGGTCCGAGGTCAGCTGACAGGCCGCCGGAGCTGCTCCTGTGTGTGTGACCGTGCGGGACGGGGAAGCCGAGAGAGAGAGATCCTCGATGAGGCGCTGGGAAGCGCCAGCGTGTGACTCACCCGCCGCTCGTCAGCCGCTCTCAGCTCCGCCGCCTTTCATGGAGGTCCCGGTGCGCTCCAGATCGGGGGATATCGCCTCTTCTCTGCCTGCAGTCCTCCTGTGGTAAGCGCGGTCTCCTTGTCTCGCCGCCAGCAGGTCCGCACTGAGGGTGGGGGGGGGGGGAACCGAACTCCAGCCCCCGGCCTCTGATGGAGGGGAAGGCCACAACCTGCGGGAACCCTTAAAAGGGCTCCCCGGCTCCGCGACCGAAACCCCTCGTCCCAGGTGACAAAGGAAGCAGATGTCTTTGTCTGTGTACCTATGGGGTTCTGTAAAAGCTCTGGAATATTAATGTATATGAGTGGGGCTGCAGGAGCTCACACGTATCACCTCCTCTCAGCTCACCAGCTAGGCCACACCCCCGCCCTATGCGAGTTTTTATACTTTATAAATATGAATTTACTATTAGAATGAAACTATATTACTAATGATATTGGCAGTGCACTAACAACTTCCTTTCTTTTCATCTTTTGCATTCTCCTACTGTCATACTCCATGTATTTCGAAATTGAGCTGGATTAAAATACACTGAACATTGAACTCAGCCAGCTCCGATGCAAACACGAACTTGGACTCCTAAAACATGGCCGCCGCTGTAGCTGAAAATCGAGGACATCAAAATGGCCGCCGGAGGCCTATGTTACCATGGACACAAGCACTCGCGGCTATAAGAAAGCAACAACAGCCCAAACTCATCCAGCCACACTGAGCCGGCGCATGCGCATCCGGCCGCCAAGGACACCGGACGTCACGGACGCCCCGGACAGGAAGTTTGCGGCTCCGTGATTTCTCCTTGTTTTAAGAACTTTCTGCTGATAATTTTTGCTTTATACTCACAGGATTGGATACCCTTATCCATACACCAGTAGAAACTGTGTTTTATAATCATTTTGTAAAATTACAAACACTGTACCTAATTAATTACAGGAAGTGATGTATCTATCACTTCCTGTATAGCCCAGTATATATATAGGATCTGTCTCTAGCATTAGATCACCCCTTGATGAAGTCCAGATAGGACGAAACGCGTTGGGTGCTGCCTTGATCATACCTCATTTACCAAAAGTTAAGATATTCTTACTCCTACTTTTTATGTTTTGAACTTTTAAGGGAAGGGTTTTTTTTTATATATAAAAAAGTTTTTTTATGTGTAGAAATTCACCCCCCCCCTTTTCTTACATTTTATGTCCCATGTCTTTTTTATGCAAAATATTTTGTTGTGTACATGTTTTTACCCTTCTGGCCACATGTTACCCCCTTGTTTTTTGCTCAGAATTTTTAACTCTGTTTTGTTTTAGTGCTATCTAATAAAATTATGTACCATTTTTTATATAGAAGTACCCTGCTTCATTTTAATTGTCTAGCACCAGTGGTCGCTTTTAAATACCTAATTTTTTGTTCACAATACTTTCTCCATAGGTACTTATACCAGTACCTTATTTCACTTGAGGTAACTAGCTGACGCCCTGTGAATTACAGGGAGTGCTGTATACAGACAGATATTTTAGCATTTTTAAGTTTGTCCACGTACTAGTGTTGATATTTTGAATACTGCATCTGTGGCGCTGCTTGCTCTCCTGGTACACATACATGGATTTGAGTTTACTTATTTATGTATTATGTCTGTTTATTTATTTATTTTATTTTGTTTTGGTATGATATACATCATTAGACCTATGTTTAATACACAAAGTTATTCAAAATATTGTATTAAATGACCTTCAGGCTGTGTGTATAAGGTGTATATGAAACATAAATGAATTGTGTGAATGTAGATACACTTTGTTCAATGCACAAAGTTACAAAAAATATTGGCTAAAATTACCTTCCGGCTGTGTGTATAAAGTGTATATGTAACATAAATGCATTCTGTGCTAAGATTTAGGTTCCATCACCATGATATCTCATTATGGTATGCAATTATTCCAAACTACGGAAAAATCCGATATCCAAAATACCTCTGGTACCAAGCATTTTGGATAAGGAAAACTGAACCTGTATATATATATATATATATATATATATATATTAGTGATGAGCGGGTTCGGTTCCTCGGAAACCAAACCCCCCCGAACTTCACCCATTTTACACGGGTCCGAGGCATACTCGGATTCTCCCGTATGGCTCGGTTAATCCGAGCGCGCCCGAACGTCATCATCCCGCTGTCGGATTCTCGCGAGATTCGGATTCTATATAAGCAGCCGCGCGTCGCCGCCATTTTCACTCGTGCATTGGAAATGTTAGGGAGAGGACGTGGCTGGCGTCCTCTCCGTTTATTAATGTTGATGCAAATATTTGTGCTTATTGCTTAATTGTGGGGACTGGGGAGCAGCTGTATTATATAGGAGGAGTACAGTGCAGAGTTTTGCTGACAGTGACCACCAGTATACGTTGTCTGCCTGAAAAACACTCCATATCTGTGCTCAGTGTGCTGCATATATCTGTGCTCACACTGCCTTATTGTGGGGACTGGGGATCACCAGTATATTATATAGGAGGAGTACAGTGCAGAGTTTTGCTGACCAGTGACCACCAGTATACGTTGTCTGCCTGAAAAACACTCCATATCTGTGCTCAGTGTGCTGCATATATCTGTGCTCACACTACTTTATTGTGGGGACTGGGGACCAGCAGTATTATATAGGAGGAGTACAGTGCAGAGTTTTGCTGACAGTGACCACCAGTATACGTTATCTGCCTGAAAAACACTCCATATCTGTGCTCAGTGTGCTGCATATATCTGTGCTCACACTGCTTTATTGTGGGGACTGGGGACCACCAGTATATTATATAGGAGGAGTACAGTGCAGAGTTTTGCTGACCAGTGACCACTAGTATACGTTGTCTGCCTGAAAAACCCTCCATATCTGTGCTCAGTGTGCTGCATATATCTGTGCTCACACTGCTTTATTGTGGGGACTGGGGACCAGCAGTATTATATAGGAGGAGTACAGTGCAGAGTTTTGCTGACAGTGACCACCAGTATACGTTGTCTGCCTGAAAAACAGTCCATATCTGTGCTCAGTGTGCTGCATATATCTGTGCTCAC
Organism: Pseudophryne corroboree; assembly: GCF_028390025.1. Taxonomy (NCBI): domain Eukaryota; kingdom Metazoa; phylum Chordata; class Amphibia; order Anura; family Myobatrachidae; genus Pseudophryne; species Pseudophryne corroboree. Next base: position 254,034,972 of record NC_086445.1, read on the forward strand.
ACTGCTTTATTGTGGGGACTGGGGACCACCAGTATATTATATAGGAGGAGTACAGTGCAGAGTTTTGCTGACCAGTGACCACCAGTATAAGTTGTCTGCCTGAAAAACACTCTATATCTGTGCTCAGTGTGCTGCATATATCTGTGCTCACACTGCTTTATTGTGGGGACTGGGGACCAGCAGTATTATATAGGAGGAGTACAGTGCAGAGTTTTGCTGACAGTGACCACCAGTATACGTTGTCTGCCTGAAAAACACTCCATATCTGTGCTCAGTGTGCTACATATATCTGTGCTCACACTGCTTTATTGTGGGGACTGGGGACCACCAGTATATTATATAGGAGGAATACAGTGCAGAGTTTTGCTGACAGTGACCACCAGTATATATAGCAGTACGGTACGGAAGGCCACTGCTCTACCTACCTCTGTGTCGTCAAGTATACTATCCATCCATACCTGTGGTGCATTTCAGTTGTGCGCAGTATATATAGTAGTAGGCCATTGCTATTGATACTGGCATATAATTCCACACATTAAAAAATGGAGAACAAAAATGTGGAGGTTAAAATAGGGAAAGATCAAGATCCACTTCCACCTCGTGCTGAAGCTGCTGCCACTAGTCATGGCCGAGATGATGAAATGCCATCAACGTCGTCTGCCAAGGCCGATGCCCAATGTCATAGTAGAGAGCATGTAAAATCCAAAAAACAAAAGTTCAGTAAAATGACCCAAAAATCAAAATTGAAAGCGTCTGATGAGAAGCGTAAACTTGCCAATATGCCATTTACGACACGGAGTGGCAAGGAACGGCTGAGGCCCTGGCCTATGTTCATGGCTAGTGGTTCAGATTCACATGAGGATGGAAGCACTCATCCTCTCGCTAGAAAAATGAAAAGACTTAAGCTGGCAAAAGCACAGCAAAGAACTGTGCGTTCTTCTAAATCACAAATCCCCAAGGAGAGTCCAATTGTGTCGGATGCGATGCCTGACCTTCCCAACACTGGACGGGAAGAGCTTGCGCCTTCCACCATTTGCACGCCCCCTGCAAGTGCTGGAAGTAGCACCCGCAGTCCAGTTCCTGATAGTCAAATTGAAGATGTCACTGTTGAAGTACACCAGGATGAGGATATGGGTGTTGCTGGTGCTGGGGAGGAAATTGACAAGAAGGATTCTGATGGTGAAGTGGTTTGTTTAAGTCAGGCACCCGGGGAGACACCTGTTGTCCGTGGGACGAATATGGCCATTGACATGCCTGGTCAAAATACAAAAAAAAATCAGCTCTTCGGTGTGGAATTATTTCAACACAAATGCGGACAACAGGTGTCAAGCCATGTGTTGCCTTTGTCAAGCTGTAATAAGTAGGGGTAAGGACGTTAACCACCTAGGAACATCCTCCCTTATACGTCACCTGCAGCGCATTCATCAGAAGTCAGTGACAAGTTCAAAAACTTTGGATGACAGCGGAAGCAGTCCACTGACCACTAAATCCCTTCCTCTTGCAGTGGCAAACGCAGGATTTGCATGGGGGGGTTTCCAGAACTGTGCGGAGCCAATCACGGGGGTGGGGACTGAGGTGACCCAGTATATGCTGGGTCCGTAAGACTAATGTGTCTGTGTATATATATATATATATATATCTACACACATATATATATATATATATATATATATGTCAGAAAGGAAGACTGCGGCACTCAGGGTCTTGTATTAATATAAAGATGTAATACATCTTTATATTAATACAAGACCCTGAGTGCCGCAGTCTTCCTTTCTGACTATCCACATTTGTTGCTGAGGGCACCGGGGCGCTCTATTCGGAGGAGGAGTGCCGGGCCATGCATGATCTATATATATATATACATACATACACACACACATACATATACACGGTTGGTCTTCAGTATGCCGGCGGTCGGGCTCCCGGCGACCAGCATACCGGCGCCGGGAGCCTGACAGCCGGCATACCGACACTTATTCTCCCTCGTGGGGGTCCACGACCCCCCTGGAGGGAGAATAGAATAGTGTGGCGCGCGTAGCGTGGCGAGCGCAGCGAGCCCGCAAGGGGCTCATTTGCGCTCGCCACACTGTTGGTAAGCCGGCGGCCGGCCTCCCGGCGCCGGTATGCTGGTCGCCGGGAGGCCGGCCGCCGGGAGGTCGTAGTGAACCCATATACACATATACATAGCATATTAAACATGCATACATATATATATATATATATACACACACATACAGTACACATATATATACACATGTATATATATATATCATATGTGTGTGTGTTTATATGTATGTATGTATGTATGTATATACATGTGTATATATGTAGGCACATGGATATATATGTACTATAATTAAAATAAAGTAAACTTTTATTGCACTTGCAAGTGCCACCAGGAAGACAGCAGGCTGCAGAGGACGCTAGACAGTCATTAATAATACTCATGCAGCTTTTTTAGTGGAGGGGGGTTTCTGGGTACTCAGAAACCCCCCCTGGGTGCGCCACTGCCTTGTAACCAAGCTTCTGCAAACCACACCACCAACTCCCTCAGTGTCAATTTCCACCTTACACAGGAAAGCCAATAGTCCTGCAGGCTATGTCACTGGCAAGTCTGACGAGTCCTCTCCTGCCTGGGATTCCTCCGATGCATCCTTGAGTGTAACGCCTACTGCTGCTGGCGCTGCTGTTGTTGCTGCTGGGAGTCGATCGTCATCCCAGAGGGGAAGTCGGAAGACCACTTGTACTACTTCCAGTAAGCAATTGACTGTCCAACAGTCCTTTGCGAGGAAGATGAAATATCACAGCAGTCATCCTGCTGCAAAGCGGATAACTCAGGTCTTGTCAGCCTGGGTGGTGAGAAATGTGGTTCCGGTATCCACCGTTAATTCAGAGGCAACTAGAGACTTGTTTGAGGTACTGTGTGCCCGGTACCAAATACCATCTAGGTTCCATTTCTCTAGGCAGGCGATACCGAAAATGTACACAGACGTTAGAAAAAGAGTCACCAGTGTCCTAAAAAATGCAGTTGTACCCAATGTCCACTTAACCACGGACATGTGGACAAGTGGAGCAGGGCAGACTCAGGACTATATGACTGTGACAGCCCACTGGGTAGATGTATTGCCTCCCGCAGCAAGAACAGCAGCGGCGGCACCAGTAGCAGCATCTCGCAATCGCCAACTCGTTCCTAGGCAGGCTACGCTTTGTATCACCGCTTTCCATAAGAGGCACACAGCTGACAACCTCTTACGGAAACTGAGGAACATCATCGCAGAATGGCTTACCCCAATTGGACTCTCCTGGGGATTTGTGACATCGGACAACGCCACCAATATTGTGCGTGCATTACATCTGGGCAAATTCCAGCACGTCCCATGTTTTGCACATACATTGAATTTGGTGGTGCAGAATTATTTAAAAAACTACAGGGGCGTGCAAGAGATGCTGTCGGTGGCCCGAAGAATTGCGGGCCACTTTCGGCATTCAGCCACCGCGTGCCGAAGACTGGAGCACCAGCAAACACTCCTGAACCTGCCCTGCCATCATCTGAAGCAAGAGGTGGTAACGAGGTGGAATTCAACCCTCTATATGCTTCAGAGGATGGAGGAGCAGCAAAAGGCCATTCAAGCCTATACATCTGCCCACGATATAGGCAAAGGAGGGGGAATGCACCTGACTCAAGCGCAGTGGAGAATGATTTCAACGTTGTGCAAGGTTCTGCAACCCTTTGAACTTGCCACACGTGAAGTCAGTTCAGACACTGCCAGCCTGAGTCAGGTCATTCCCCTCATCAGGCTTTTGCAGAAGAAGCTGGAGACATTGAAGGAGGAGCTAAAACAGAGCGATTCCGCTAGGCATGTGGGACTTGTGGATGGAGCCCTTAATTCGCTTAACCAGGATTCACGGGTGGTCAATCTGTTGAAATCAGAGCACTACATTTTGGCCACCGTGCTCGATCCTAGATTTAAAACCTACGTTGTATCTCTCTTTCCGGCAGACACAAGTCTGCAGAGGTTCAAAGACCTGCTGGTGAGAAAATTGTCAAGTCAAGCAGAACGTGACCCGTCAACAGCTACTCCTTCAAATTCTCCCACAACTGGGGGTGCGAGGAAAAGGCTAAGAATTCCGAGCCCACCCGCTGGTGGTGATGCAGGGCAGTCTGGAGCGAGTGCTGACATCTGGTCCGGACTGAAGGACCTGGCAACGATTACTGACATGTCGTCTACTGTCACTGCATATGATTCTGTCACCATTGAAAGAATGGTGGAGGATTATATGAGTGACCGCATCCAAGTAGGCACGTCAGACAGTCCGTACGTATACTGGCAGGAAAAAGAGGCAATTTGGAGGCCCTTGCACAAACTGGCTTTATTCTACCTAAGTTGCCCTCCCTCCAGTGTGTACTCCGAAAGAGTGTTTAGTGCAGCCGCTCACCTTGTCAGCAATCGGCGTACGAGGTTACTTCCAGAAAATGTGGAGAAGATGATGTTCATCAAAATGAATTATAATCAATTCCTCCGTGGAGACATTCACCAGCAATTGCCTCCAGAAAGTACACAGGGATCTGAGATGGTGGATTCCAGTGGGGACGAATTAATAATCTGTGAGGAGGGGGATATACACAGTGAAAGGGGTGAGGAATCGGAGGATGATGATGAGGTGGACATCTTGCCTCTGTAGAGCCAGTTTGTGCAAGGAGAGATTGATTGCTTCTTTTGTGATGGGGGCCCAAACCAACCAGTCATTTCAGTCACAGTCGTGTGGCAGACCCTGTCGCTGAAATGATGGGTTCGTTAAAGTGTGCATGTCCTGTTTATACAACATAAGGGTGGGTGGGAGGGCCCAAGGACAATTCCATCTTGCACCTCTTTTTTCTTTCATTTTTCTTTGCATCATGTGCTGTTTGGGGACAATTTTTTTGAAGTGCCATCCTGCCTGACACTGCAGTGCCACTCCTAGATGGGCCAGGTGTTTGTGTCGGCCACTTGTGTCGCTTAGCTTAGTCACACAGCGACCTTGGTGCGCTTCTTTTTTTTCTTTGCATCATGTGCTGTTTGGGGACTATTTTTTTGAAGTGCCATCCTGTCTGACACTGCCGTGCCACTCCTAGATGGGCCAGGTGTTTGTGTCGGCCACTTGTGTCGCTTAGCTTAGTCACACAGCGACCTTGGTGCGCCTCTTTTTTTCTTTGCATCATGTGCTGTTTGGGGACTATTTTTTTGAAGTGCCATCCTGTCTGACACTGCAGTGCCACTCCTAGATGGGCCAGGTGTTTGTGTCGGCCACTTGTGTCGCTTAGCTTAGTCACACAGCTACCTCATTGCGCCTCTTTTTTTCTTTGCATCATGTGCTGTTTGGGGACTATTTTTTTTTGGAGTGCCATCCTGTCTGACACTGCAGTGCCACTCCTAGATGGGCCAGGTGTTTGTGTCGGCCACTTGGGTCGCTTAGCTTAGTCACACAGCTACCTCATTGCGCCTCTTTTTTTCTTTGCATCATGTGCTGTTTGGGGACAATTTTTTTGAAGTGCCATCCTGCCTGACACTGCAGTGCCACTCCTAGATGGGCCAGGTGTTTGTGTCGGCCACTTTTGTCGCTTAGCTTAGCCATCCAGCGACCTTGGTGAAAATTTTAGGACTAAAAATAATATTGTGAGGTGTGAGGTGTTCAGAAGAGACTGAAAAGGAGTGGAAATTATGGTTATTGAGGTTAATAATACTATGGGATCAAAATGACCCAAAATTCTATGATTTAAGCTGTTTTTGAGGGTTTTTTGTAAAAAAACACCCGAATCCAAAACACACCCGAATCCGACAAAAAAATTTCAGGGAGGTTTTGCCAAAACGCGTCCGAATCCAAAACACGGCCGCGGAACCGAATCCAAAACCAAAACACAAAACCCGAAAAATTTCCGGTGCACATCACTAATATATATATATATATATATATATATGAATCTCGGACTCTATATTACTTCAATCTGGTTCATAAGACTGATCTGACCAGAATATCTCAGCCGTTTGCATTTAAGCAATTATCCCGGGGCTTTAAATATAGCTGGACAAAGACTTCCTTTTATTCTATTTCCTCTGATGAAATGACCAGTGCTAAGGTCGAGAAATGCGTTAGGTGACGGCTACCTGAGTGACCCCTCCATTCAGACTGTCGAAGTAAAAAAAAAATTGCATAGAAAGAACATACAAACTCTACACATATAAGTCGCTATACTTGCAAATACGCGCAGCGAGCACAGCAATATATGGTAACACACACATTTACACGGACATGCCACAGAGATGGATTTAACACTTATTTCATACAGTACATAATTATAATAATATCAAGCGCCAGACATCATAATGATTTAACATTATATAATGGAGTAATGTCATGTATGTGTATTATTGGAATGAAGCAAGATAGGCCTGTCATATTTGGTATTAAAGCAAGCAGATTAATGTGTAGATTCATTTGATACTTGTTATTAAGTTGTAGGACATTGCAACAAATAGTTATGATTAAATGTATGAAAGCTAAAATCACTCTTATTAGGACAATAGACATTTATAGAAACAGGTAGTGGACAGGAAGCTCAGGCCAGCCCCTTTTGATGTCTTCAAGGCTGAACCTGTTTAGCATACAAACAGACTAGTGACTCATCATGAATGAGAAAGTTCCCTCCCCCAAAACTAGATAACACATTACAGAGACACACAGTTGCCAGTTGCTGTTTTTGTGCCAGACGATGATGGAGGTGCTTCTAGATCAGTTCCTGTATTTATTTGCTGAGAGAGAGAGATGTATTAAGAGGAGGATGCATTGAAAGATATGGTAATTGTTTCGCTGGCCTGTAACTGTATGTATTTTGTATTAACTGATTACTGTGCTATTGTATCCATGTAACTATATGTATACTGTACATTGTGATATATTGAATACATATCCTTTTAATAACAAATATATACATCAATGATCTTTGGAACTTAGATAATGTGTGGGTGTATTGTTTTCTCTTATGGGATGCAGTGTTTTGCTATGTATAGCGCACATTCATGGCACATGGTAATAAGAGGTGCAGGCGTTTACAATATATATTAGAGCTGGCATTTTAAATATTTGTTAGAAAGCAATTTGGTATTTGCAAGACCATCTACTGAATTGCCTTATTATATTTTCAAACGATTTACACAGCCGCCAGTTCAACCCGCCGGAAGCGGCTATTGTCTATACGATCCTAGCCTCAAAGGACTACCTAGCTGCACTGTCTGGGAAGCACCCAGGCAGTGCAGTACATGGCGGCTCGTGAACTACAAGCGGCTTAGGTTCGGTGTTACCCTGGCCAGACAGCTATTGCAAGTAGCGGCTATAAGAGGAACTAAGCTGTTTGTCCATACGTGAGATACAAGTGACATATTCTCTCTATTATCCCGGCTGCACAGCTATTCCAATTAGCAGCTGTACGATGACCGGAGCCGCCTGGTCGTACGGGACCTATCAGCTACACCACCAACGGCCGGCTACTATACAAGATTGGTCACGGTGTGACATTGAATTCAGATTCACAGTGATTCCTATTTCAGCAACGATACAACTTCATGGAACCTTGTTAACTCACAGGTACCTTTATTACACTAATATCTATATATTTGGCTCCTGGACGAACTATATATTTAGAGCCAAGCGTGTCCAAAAGATTTATTAGGCTGGCCAGCCACAGAGGATAATTTACACTCACAAAATCCATCATAAAGAACTATGAAGTGAGAATTACATCCTTAATTATTACAGAAGTACAAGTTCAGGAACAGTTACAAGTTTAAAGAGACTGTTACAATTTTTAACAATCATAGGTTTTTCAAATACGAAGTCATACATAGGGACATTACTAGATGGTCTTTATTCTTAATACTATGCACCATATTAGTGATATTATTTTATAAATGTGGTCACTCTGAGGATTGTGTTTTAGTCATTTTTATTCATATATATTTGGACAAATAATAAACCATTTTTTTAATTGATAATATATTTACTTGACTCTTCCTTCTGCACATAAATTGGTATTTGTTATTCTTTGTTATTGTATTCCATTTGAGTGGTTGGCAATTTCCCCTTTCCAAATTGTGCAGCACTAGGAAGTTCCCCGGGGTTGAAGGTCACAGGCGCCTTCCCTTCTTTTTTCTTCTTAACTCTCATCCTGCCTTTCCTAGAGCCTAACCCTCCTACGCAGCCTAAACCTAACCCCCCGCCCCTCTGCTTATCTGTCCGCAGCCTCGGCAAACCCTCGTTTGGGATGCCAAACGAGTCTGGTAGTGCTGGCATTCCACAAAGTGTCGGGATTCCAGCATTGGTATTTCGACTACTGGGATCCCGACTGCCAGGATCCTACCCGGAAGCTGACTGGATCCTGTTGCATAGCAGCATCTATAAACTTTTGCCTTGTGGCCTACAATATATCTACTTATGCTCCTGGACCTGCTCACTGTAATGTGGTATAAAATGAACAGGAGGGCACTATACTGTTACATAATATGAAGTGGGGGCACTGTAATGTGGCATAATATGAACTACAGGCACTGTACTGGGGCATATTATGAACTACGGGCACTGTACTGGGGCATAATATCAATTGAAGACGTTGTATGTCATTCATAATATGACTTAGGAGTACTGTGTTGCATAATGTGTACTGGCAGCCATAAAATGTGACATAATGTGAACTAGGGCACTACTATGGTTCACAAAATAAACTAGGGCACTATTATAGGGCATAAAATTAACATCTGCTGCAGGTAGGTGTCTCTCTAGAAGCATCGGTACAGGGCCACTTCGATGGTACTATGGGGCCCACAAAGCACTGGCTACACCCCTGTCTGCACACCCTTACTGTGCTCAACTTGTACTGTACTTATCTGGCCATATTCTGCTTCTCGAGATGAGGCGGGTGTGAGTCTCAAAGATACTGAAACCTAAATACAGTAAGGACACATTTTGTTACACAGGCACAGTATGGGAATTGTATTCTTGTTCTGTACACATGTACTTACACACAATTTTAAATGAGGCCCAATGGCGGTAGATTAGCTAAATAGCACATATACAGTGTTTTGTAGCAACCAACTACAAATTTGCTTCCATTGTCTAACTTGCATTGTTCAAACATAATTATTAATTGGCTGCTTGGGGGGCAGTGGCTTTACCGGCGGCCGGCAGATGGGATCCCAGCGATCAGGATACAGATGCTGGGATCCCGACTGCTTATAATTCCGGCAGCTGGAATGCCAGCAAACGGGCTATTCCCACTCGGGGGTGTCCACGACACCCATAGAGTGGAAATAGAACCTGTGGCGAGCACAGTGAGCCACCTAGCCTGCAAGGGGCTCCGATGCACTCGCCACCCCCCATTCCCCCCCCCCCCCCCCCACCCCACCCTGCCGGCATGCTGGCAGCCAGGATCCCAGGGTCAGGATTCCGACCACCCCGCATTACAGCCCCAATCCACTTGGGGTTACCACAAACTTGCATTTTGTCAGTAAATTACCCTCAAGGCTTCTCTTTAGTGTTTTAGGGTTCATTTGCAGCTGTTCCTCTTCATGTATTTTCAAACACTTTTAAAATGCAATAAAACAATTGATATAGATGGTACCATTCACAACCATGTAGCTGTATCTATCATATATTTCTTTTCACTTATATTTATGAATTCAGAATGGGTATCTGCAATGAAAATAAATGCAATAATTAAACATGAGTTCAGATTAAAATAGCACAAGTATTTTCAACACCTGTATATGCCATATACAACATATGGACATTCAAAAATGCATGCACACGTCCATGCACAAGCGTGCACACACACAGAGCAATCAGAGGGAGGTGAAGCTTGTGGAAAGGAAGCTGTTCTGTAATATTTAATGTCAGGTCGGCTTGTCTATTTTCCGGTAATTAATGCAAACGCAGAGTCGCAGCCTCTCTGGAATCATATATCAGTGCCAGGCCGGCATGCCATGCTAACCCAGGGAGTTTTATTATGAGAATTTTATATGTATTAGCAGCTGATGCACATTAATACGTTAAAAATGTCAGACAATCAAGTCTCTAATTGTCTGATTTAAATGTCTATTTGTAAGGGGTTGCCCAGGTGACTGGAGACAGAAGCACATAACAATTTGGCTTCATGCAAGAAACCCAAGGAAGTTTGGGAGGGGAAAGAGAGCGCTGAAACATTTATCTTTGTACCCCAGGGAGTAGGAAGAAGGTAATGGATGTTGATAGGTAAAATGTGGCAATAGAAAGCTTCATGGAGGTTAAGATTATTATTAATTTGTTGAAAATGAAATGGAAATACTGCAATAAAAATTAAACATAGGGGGTAATTCCAAGTTGATCGCAGCAGGAATTTTGTTAGCAGTTGGGCAAAACCATGTGCACTGCAGGGGAGGCAGATTTAACATGTGCAGAGAGAGTTAGATTTGGGTGTGGTGAGTTCAATCTGCAATCTAATTTGCAGTGTAAAAATAAAGCAGCCAGTATTTACCCTGCACAGAAATAAAATAACCCACCCAAATCTAACTCCCTCTGCACATGTTATATCTGCCTCCCCTGCAGTGCACATGGTTTTGCCCAACTGCTAACAAAATTCCTGCTGCGATCTACTTGGAATTACCCCCACAGTGTAATTATCTATAATTTAATAATAACCGATGCAGTGTCCTGATACTTATAAGACTCAATGCAGGAAGCAGTCATTGCAGCTTCAAACGTCATTCAGTGTAGCTTTTTAAAGGGGATCAGTGTAGTATCCCGGTGCTCGAAATACCAATGCTGGGATACTGAACTTACCCCCCCCCCCCCCCCCCCCCGGGACACCACCTAGCCTTCCGGCATCTGTATTCTGACTGTCGGGTTCCCAACAGCCAGGATCCTGACTGCAACCCTTTTAAAGAAGTTCAAGAGTAAATAATTCCTGCAGATATTAATATTGGTCCTTTCTCCATGGCTTACATGCTGCAGAATGTTGCCTTTAACTCTCACTCAATGCAATGTGTTGCTAAAGCTAATTAGATTAGCCACAGTTTCAGTCTCATTACCTTAATCACTACATTACTATATTTCATTACTCTCCCACAATGTCCGAGACACTTCTGAATTTCAGGTAGTCCTCCTAGACTCCAGGGTGAGTAGATCATCCTGAAACTCAGTACAATTTCTTGAAGTGGAAGGGTTTATGCCTGACCCTGCGGCACAATGATGCAGGCTGTGCCTCTACACTGCAGTAGGTGGGGCACTATGGTGAAAATTGCATTATTATGTCTTGCACTCTGCTGCCCACAATTACACAAATTGAGCCTACAAACACCAACATGCCCTAGCCTAGCAGCTTTGATAATGGTGGCTAGGCTTACCAAACTATCCCATTAAACTGTGACACTATATAATTCATATGGCTGCCACCTAATTTTAATCAGCAACTGAACCTGTGTAATCCATGAGAGCTCCGGTTTAAATGGATAGTATGGTAAGCCTAATGCTGGTACTTCTAGTTCTACTACAAATACCAGCATCCCCAAGTAGTTTATTAGTGCCACACCTTATAAGTTATTTTTGTTTGTTTTTTACATTTAACACTTTATTGTCCAAAATTTCACATATTCATTGTGAATCATGATAAGGTAATTTGTGGCTATTGATGCCTAAGGTGCTCATTTATAGGCTTACCATACTATCCCTTTAAACCAGGACATTCCTGAATTACACAGGTTCTATAGCTAATTAAATCCAGGAGAAATGCAGACTTGGAATCACTAGCCACAGAACCTGATTAATTAAAGCTTCTAAAACAGACAAATCGTGGTGCTGCCTATAGTAACTAATCAGCTTTAAGCTATCATTTCTCTATAGCATTCTAGATAATGATAGAAAGAATCTGATTGGTTGCTATGGGTAACACCACCCCTTGTCTGTTTTAGAAGCTTCAATAAATCTGTCCTAATGTGTCCTGTTACGTGTATGCCGCGTCACATCTGACCTGTCGTATCTTATTCTACATTCTTCCATCTGCCATATGATGCGGTCCCAATTGCATCTATCCATTTATTCTGCTTAACTGTAAATTTTATGTATGTCATTATGCCGATCTTGTCTGTATGTCCTGCAATTTAGTTACTAATTACATTCCTGCACTCTTTGGGGTGTATTCAATACCTGTCGGAAACTGACGCCTTGTCGGAAAGACGGCAGTTACCGACAGGTTTAAGTCAGGAAATCCGACTTGTCGGAATGCACGTGGATTGGCGGAATAGCCGCCGATTTGCGTGCTTCTGTCGGAAAGGGGACCAAATCCAACAGGTTTTGGTCCCATTTCCGACAATGTCAATCCGACTTTGTAAAAAGTAGGATTGACATTGCCGCCACCTCATCCATCCACCCTTCTGAGCTGATAATCTCGTGCTCCCGGGTGAGGGGAGCAGCGCCAGGGTGAGGGGAGCAGCGCTAGGGTGAGCATCAGCAGCAGCGGCCAAATCCAACAGTTGGATTAAGCTCAAATCCGACAGTCAGATTTGGCCACACTTTGAATAGGGGTTGTTGGATCCATTCTGACAAATGCACGTCAGAATGGATCCGACTCTTATTGAATACACCCCTTTATTCAGCTCAATCTGTTCCCCTCGATCTCATTTCTGTATTTTTCTGTACAGCACGAGATTTAGTTATAATGTCAACAATCATAATATCATCATCATAATGCCGACAGTTATGTTGTCATTCTTTAAATGTCGACATTAAACATATCGGTATCTGCAGAATGTTAACATGTTCACAATGAAATGTTGACATGTGAAATGCCGACATTCTGCATTGACTGGCAGTGGAATGTTAGGATAAGGCTATGGGAGGGGAGGGTTAGGCACTATGAGGAGAATTAAGGTTAGGGGTGAGCATTAGTCATACATACCAGCAGAAGCGACACAGGATCCAGCAGAAGTCATTCTGATGTCACTGTTGAACCTGAAAGACACCACTGAAGCCGCCAGACCAGCGGGGATGTTTTGTTGACATTCTAATTATGTCTGGATGTGTTTTAGTAATAGCCTTTATCATGAGGTCTTACTGTAGACCAGGGGTGGGCAATTATTTCAGCTGGGGGGCCAGTTAACACTTCAGTGAATATTCGAGGGCCGCTGCGGTTGGGCTGGTGGGATTTCATGGAGAACACATACATTGAAATGGTACTCCATTGAAATCCCGTGTGTCACTGGCCGGATCCTATTCTGCGGCAACCCACAAATCAGGATCAGTGTGCACACAGAACCCCCCTCCGCTTGGCCGCTATGTGTGGCCCCAGCCTTATCAATTGTATTTACAGCTCCTCTTTTCCCCCTGGCATGGTTACCAGCTCCTCCCCCCCCCCCCTCTCCTCTGGACCCACATAGTAGCTTCTATCCCCCCTCTCCCCATATAGCAGTATCTATCCTCTCTCTCCCCATATAGCAGCTTCTATCCCCCCTCTCACCATATAGCAGCTTCTACACCCCCCCCTCCCCCCCTGGACCCATATAGCAGCTTTTAAACAACCCCCCAACAGAAACACAGATGCTACCTTCTCCTTCCACCGCCCCCCACCCCCACCTTCGGGCACAGCAGCTTTTAACCATCTGACTCCCTCCCTCCTTCCCTAGACACATATAGCAACTTCCTCCCCATACTTGGCACCCCTCGCCTTGCAGCTCTCGCTGCATGTCACCAGCTATTCATGTACTGACGTCACAGAGGAAATCCCGGCCAGCTGCCTTCCTCTGTGACGCGATCAGGCTTTCCTCAGCAGTCTAGGAGGGAGCTGCTGTAGCGCAATGACAAGCAGCTCAGCCGCTTGTCATTGCGCACTGGTATGGGGCAGCGGGCCAAGCAGGATCGGATTGTGGGCCACATCCGGCCTGCAGGCCGCATGTTGCCCACCTCTACTGTAGACAAATCACATGGCCCTATGTGGGCACTGCTATTATGTAGTGTTAGGACTGCTGATAGCAGAGAAGCCGTGAAGTGGCTCAGCAGTTAAACATGCATTTGCAAACATGTGTGACCAATTCTCTGAATTTCTATTACCAGATAGGTTCAGGTATGGTTACAGGTAATTTTTTAGTATGCTGGGGGGATACCAGGGGGGGGGGGGGGGTAGCACCACCCCCCCTCTCTGTCTGCTGTTTGTCTGTGAGCCCTCCCCCTTTATAGCACCTGATATATAATTATCTCCAGGAATGACCGAGCAACTACCACTGTATGACATTCTAATCATGTCAACACTTAAACAGTGTCGGCATGGACAATGTAATACTGCATGTCAACATTATGAATGTCACCAAAATAAACCACTCTTGTACGGCACTGAAGTCTCTATTGCGCTTTATAAATAAACCTTCATAATGATTATACATGTTATAATTTCCATAATTTTTAAGAACAAAACAATTACATAAACCCCCCCAAAATAAATAAATAAATAACAGTATTACTTTGTTATACATTGTTATGGCATTACCATTCCCTGTATACAACATTACTGCATTCCTAGCCATACCAGCACTTTTTGGATCTCCCCTCCATATCAAATAGAATCCCAGGAAGTTTGGACAGGATCTGGGAGAGTAGCCTCTTCTCCCAGTAGTCTGGGACAGCCAGAGCAATCTTAACATGGATAGGGTTGTGGCTAAAATTACAGTAGGGTTACTTACAACCATTTTAATTGTCAGATTTCAGGCTATTTTCCCTAAAATACACAACAATCTGCACAGCCCAAATACATTGTAATACCCAGCAATCAAATTTAAGGAACCACCTGGATTAAAGTACGAAGCTGGCAGAAACTGCAACTTTGAGCGCCTGCTGGCTGAGTTGTTCTCCCTCACATGTCGCTTCCCCCTCATAGGTCTCTCTGCTCCCCCTCCCCCAGCATCTCCCATTACATGCTCAATGCCCAGCACCTTATTCCTCACATGCCACCCTGTGTGCCCCACATGCCCCCTCTACAGCAAATAATTATTTATATAACCCCCTATGTGCCCCACATAACCTTAGCTTCTCCTTCACATGTCCCCTCTACAGCACATTATTCTTCACATGTCCATCTATATGTCCCACATGCCCCGGTCTTCTCTCTGCCAGGCTCCTTCACTGCACCCTATTCCACACATGAAACCCTGTGTGTCCCACATGCCCCCAGCTTCTCTCTGACTTGCTCACCCAAGGCACCTTTTAGTTCACATGCTTCTCTGTGTGTGCCTTACATACACCCTCAGCTTCCCTCTTACATGCCCCCTCCACTAGCTATTCCTCACATTCCACCCTGTGCGCCCCAAATATCCACTCAACTTTTCTGACATGCTGCTTTCACAGCTCATTTTTCCTCACATGCCACACTGTGTGCCCCACATGCTCTCCGCTTCTGACATGCCCAAACCACAGTAACCTCTAACCCCACCTCCCCTTTGCTTTTCTATGAAATGCCCTACACAGCAAATTATTCCTCACATTCCATCTTGTGTAACCCACATGCTCTCAGCTTCTCACATGCCCAGCCACAGAACCTTTTTCTTCACCATCTGCAACCAGCTTCTCTCTGACATGGCTCCTCCACACAGGGCCGACTCTACCATAAGGCAGCTTTAGGCGGCTACCTAGGGGCGTCGGTTGATTGTTCTCTTGATTTTACTGGGGTTATTAAAATACTCTTTTTTGTATAGATGCAAATCAGATATGTATAAAGATTTGTATATCATTATCATGAGAGTTCTTAATGTAATTATACTAGGGGAATATCGCTCATCTGTAACAGGAGGTATAATGCCCTGTTTATTCCACTCTGCTTGTGAAGGTGTCACTGATAAATAGTGTATTTATTTGTTATTTAATGCATAGCTTTTTCAGTGCACACTAAATTCCATTATGAAGGGAAGCTATGAGGGCTTGATGCGGAAGGCTGCATATATGGTGAATAAAACTGTTCAAGTGGTTGTCTATGTTTGCCTCTCTGATCTTTCCTTATCACTACCCCCAACACCCAGCTGCCTTTCTAATTGCCTTTGGAAGAGAAGCGGATCCCTCCTCCTCTTAGAATCTGTAATAAATGCTGCCTGTCCAGAGGATGGATGGTTGGAGGTGAAGGGTGCTCCGAGATAGATGTCTTGTTAGTTCAATAAGAGATATATATATATAAGGGACTTTCAATTCATACTTGTCAGTATGATAATGAACCAGATCGCTGCTGGGGAGAATTAAAGAATGGCTCTTATGATATGAGCCCAGCTCAGCGACTGGAGCGAGGGAATCTGCAAAGGTGTGACTGTAAGAAAATAAGTGTTATATAACTATATAAATTATATGTACATGGTATATATTTCCATGCATATAAAATAGCATTGTATATCATTACTAGCAAATGCATTGTATTGTACCTGATGTTAACCCTTATTAATTCTGAAAGTCACTTTTTGGCTCTGTGCCTCGGTCTTGAATGAATAATGGATTTTATTTATGCATACATGGTAATGCAAAATGCAACCTCAGATGTTAGCTGAATTTTTTTTAAATATGGTTTACAGAGAACATCAAGGGGGCAATGAGTAGATTTATACTATACAACCATTTATGAAGAGATGCAGAGTTGTACACACATACAGTTGCATCTCCAATTGCGACCGAAGAGTGTAAGTGGGCTCTAATGGTAGTGAAATTCACGGAGGGCTGTTAATGAAATTACGTACAAAGATGCTTTCAGGCACATCTTTGCCCCAAGGAAAGGGCTGGTGCAAGTGTGCACTGATGACATGACGGGTATCAAGCCAGGCATACAGATTGGGTACTGCCAGATGGGATCATCTCTGCATATGGGCCAATATACATATTATTTCCGTGCAAGCAATGGTTGAGTATCTGCAGCCAAGTTGTGTTCAACTCTGCACAAGTCCACAAGTGTACAACAGCCATACAACAGTCACATTAAAAAAAGGAGAAAAGAAAATGGGAAACTTATTGCCAAATAGAATAATAAAATCTAGATATGAAAAATGGATATTTAAGATATGTTCCTGCGCACTCTTCACTGCAGCCAACCCAGGTACTTTCCAAGTGCGTCACCTAACACACTATATAGACATATATACAAAAAGGATTTGGACAGAACCTTAGATGGTGCAGAAAATGAATGGTATGCAAATGTATTACCCATGTGGGTCAGAGTCCATAACTCTTCATACAGGAAAGTCCTTTTGTAAGTCCACTTCCAGGGAGGTTTTATGCAAAAAAACACAAATCAGATACAAGTGTTCAGAATACTCCTTATGAAAACTCCAAAAGGTAGATGTCACCCCAGACTCCTTCGGCTATGCAATATTCAGGGTGTGTGATTCTATCCGTAAGGTTCACCTCAGTGGTTCATATGGAGAGCCGCTTACATGTGTGCTTACATAAAAATGATAGAACAATGCATGCAAAGGTATCTTTTGCCTTCTACAAGTGATGTGGCCAAATTCTGGACCGTGTTGCATGCATTCACTCATACTCCAAATTCCATGACATGAGATGCTCACATGAGGTACTTTCATGTAAAGGTTTCTTTCAATATCCCCAGGTGCCGTCCTCCTCTATTCCTTCAGATCGTTTTATGATCGGCAGTAAGCATAACACTGCCCAGTTATTTGTATATCCGCTCCTGAAGAAGTGTTCCGCTTTATTCTCACTATCACACAGCAACCTATACATTATATAGGACACATATTTGCTGCTGCGATCAGGTCTGAATTAGGCCCAAAGTCCAGATGAAAAATATCACCCTTAACTGGTTAGTTCATGGACAGTCAATGAATACTTGAATCGGGCAATTTGTATAGATTATCCAGCTAGATATATTTTACCAGTCCTGTGTTCCAATGAATGAGGCTCCAATATATAATGGCTTGTGTGGCAACGGCAACCAATGGCGGTGGTGTTCACAGGTGGAAAACTGGAGATCTTTAAAAAAAAAGTTTGTCCTTCCAGTAGTTGGTGAGGCAATTCCGGCATTGGTTAATTCTGTCCACAGAATGGGTCCGGAGGCAGCTGACTCCATTGTCTCCGACACTTCCGCCCCTGTTTAAAACCATACTTGCAATAGTGAACATTTATTTTCGCTATAGATCATAAGTAAAATTATGTTCCATAGTTCGTTTGAGATTTGCTCTTTATAAGGTTTTTAGACAGCGTCTGAGGTAATTTGTTATTTGCATAATAATAATAATAATAATAATAATAATAATAACAACCGAGGTTGGTAACTCTGTTTCATTTACATGCAGCTACAATCTGCCATATGCATACCTCCCAAGATTGGTGACAATGAATTCTGGACCCCTCCCGCACTGGAGACGCTTGCATCTGAAAAGGGGACGGAGTCTTGCAGCATCCCCGGTTTTCATCACTGTAGGGGCATGCCCAGCACTCTCTCAAATGCTGAGCTACTCCCAGACTCCCTGCACTGTGCATAGATGCCATGTGCATCGCCCAGCATTTATTCACGCTCTGCTTTGCTATGCGGAGCAGCAGTACAGTGCTCCTTCCCAACTCCCCTCCCCCTGCTCGGGACACTGTGGCCTGCAGGTGGGAAAGTTCCATAAAAATGACAGTTGGGAGGTATGTATTGGCAGAGTTAAGAATGTGTTTGATGGCCCGGGGATGGGGGGGGGGGGGGGGGGGGGTGTTTAGGGATAATTCAGATCTGATCCCTGGGCTGATAATTTTGCTGTCCTGCGATCAGATAGTCGCCGCCTCCAGGGGGAGTGTAAATTCTCTGCGCAACCCAGGACTTACTCCTCCAGTGCGATTAGAGGAGGCTGATCGGGTCGGAGCTGACGTCAGACACCCTCCCTGAAAACGCTTGGGTATGCCTGTGTTTTTCCGGACACTCCCTGTAAACGCTCAGTTGTCACCCACAAATGGTCTGTTCCTGTCAATCACCTTGCGAACGCCCGTGCGATCGGAATTTTCACATCATCCCCTCGCTGGCCGGCGATGCCTGTTGTTGTTGTCCGGCATGCGCAGTTAGGACCTGATTGCCCGCTATGCGAAAAACGCACAGCAGTGATCAGATCTGAATTACCCCCCTATTTCAAACCAATAATTCCATAAATGAATTTAGAATGTGGTGGGACACTGACTTAACTGATGTTTTTATAGATGGGTGGCAGGCACTAGTGTTCTTGCCATATCGTACAACCTGCGACCAGAACTATAGGTCATACTTACCTACTTTGCTGGCCACTCTTCCAGGAGGGGAGAACGTGGTAGGCGAATAGGGGGTGTGGTCGGTGGGAAGTTGGACTGCCCGGGAGGCATGGCATCATGAGCACATCATCGTGGCTCCGCCCCCGCTATACAGTGCCGAAACAGCAGGCACTTTAGTAGGGAGTGGGGCTACAATGATGCAATACAGTTTGAATTGCGTCATTGGGTCATCCAAGGACCTCCCACTTGTATTCTATAGTAGGCGGCTGAGAGGGGGTATGGGAGGCTGCGGGTGTCATGATCCTAGCACAGCTGGATCATGACAGCGGGGATCGGGCGGGTAAACTGGGATACTTTGCCACCTTTCCGGGGGGGCAGGAGTGCAACCTGATTTTCGTGAGCCTCCCAGCCATTCCGGGAGGGTAGGCAGGGTATGCTATAGCTATACTGCTTGCCATGTATTAATTTTTTCCGCTGTATAGCAAAAATCTAATTTTACCTTTCATTTTTTTTTACAGCAGCAGCTGTAGACTGTAGATGCGCATTACTGCTACTCTCTCCTGTTATTTGATGCAGTAAGTTCTTTGCCTCTCTTCTATCTATCTATCTATCTATCTATCTATCTATCTATCTATCAAACTGAGTATATATTGAGTATATAATATATAAAATTACCTTGTGGCAGGGACAGCACAATTCCACATGAAGTTAGTGTGGAATGTCCAGCTATCCCAGGTTAGCAGAGCAAAAGCAGCAGGACTAAAGCGTCCAGTCCAGGTGTTGACTCAATCATTTGTCAGCCAGGAGCTAGGCTGATTAATTAAACTGCACCTGTGATCAGCCTTTAAGAATGTGTTCAGAATGGGGCTTCTGATGGTGATTAGCACCCAGAAGGGGATGTGGGGATGTCAGGGCCACTGATCCTGTGATATGATCCTGTGCTGCTATGCTGATGTGATCCTGTGCTACAATGAGCTGATATGAACCTGTACTGCTGTAACATATACTGTTTGGAGAACTGCCTAACCATCTGAACTGCAAGTCTGATGTTTGAAGCTGTAAACTGCCTGTACTGGTAATAAAGTGTGTTAGACTTTTATCCTGTATAAAATGCTGCAAAGTAAGAATGCTTTAAAAAATAGAAGTCCTGGGAGTGATGATATGGCCCTGATCTCAACATCTTCGAGTCTGTCTAGGATTACATGAAAAGACAGAAGGATTTGAGAAAGCCTCAGAAGTGTTAGTATATGGTGTGCTCTGAACTTGTCTCATTCTGTGTATCAGTCTATGGATGCATCCCCTAGTGTTAGACCTCTAGTGCCAGGAGTCACTCAGAGGCAGAGTCATATGATGTAGGTTCCTGATCCTCCATCTCAGGGAGAGTGTGACAGAGACTGAGAGACAGAGTCCTGGCGTACAAGTGGTGCAGAGCAGATCTCAGTTACAGAGACAGAGTTTCCAGTGCATGCATTATCTTCTCTACAGTGGGAGTCAGGCTGCACG
This sequence comes from Pseudophryne corroboree, assembly GCF_028390025.1. NCBI lineage: Eukaryota > Metazoa > Chordata > Amphibia > Anura > Myobatrachidae > Pseudophryne > Pseudophryne corroboree. The sequence goes on from NC_086445.1 coordinate 254,055,729, forward strand.
GCTGTGCAGTCCTCCATGCTTCACCACCACAGACATCTCCTGATAAGTACCACTACCTAATGCTGTTTCCTTGTGTGATATATGGGCTCCTAAGTACCGATATCAGTGTTACATCTGAGTCACCTGTGTACACTAAATAAACCTGCATTACTGTTTAAGTCACTAAGTGTGTGGACTGACGTCACTACACCAGATAGTCCAGAACACTCTGCCAACAGGATACGGGCCCAGACCCGCGTGTACTTGAAGATCAACCCCTGAGTGCTGTTGAATAATAACAGTGACACAGTTTAAAGTGACATTTTTATACAAGTATAGAAAGGATGTATAGCACAGGACACAGCATTAGCTTTGCTAAGCTGAAAGGTTCAGAGAACTATGCGACATGGAAGTTTGCCATGGAGATGCAGCTTAAGCGGGAAAAGTTGTGGAAGGTTACAATAGACCCGGGAGCAAGTCCAAACCCAGATGACGTAGACAGAGCCATCAGGAAGATAGGTTTAGCTTTGGAGCAGCATGTCTATTCAATAGTCAGTGGGAAAGTGTCAGCTAAGGACATGTGGACGGTCCTGCAAAATGCATATGGAACGAAACTGAGTGCCTGCAAGGATATGAACGATTATATTGATAACTTATTGTCGATAGCTCAGCAGTTGGCATCTGCGTGGGTACAGGTGGACAAGGAAGAAGTCGTAATGGCTATGTTACAGAATCTGATGCCAGAATTTGATTTTGTTAGTTGCGTTAGTCATATGACACTAAACCAGAGTGGCCTACTCTCCCTCATTCTGCAGGAGACTCCCTGAAATAGCAGCAATCTCCCTCATTCCCTGAATAGACCAGCAATCTCCCTGATTTGACCTTACCCCCATTATATAGCTGTTACATTCTTGGGGAAAAGATAAATTAGAGATATATACATTCAAATGGGATCATTAGTGCCATTTCCCTGTATTGGTTATAAGTAGAGATGTGCACCGGAAATTTTTTGTGTTTTGGTTTTGGATTCGGTTCCACGGCCGTGTTTTGGATTCGGACACGTTTTGGCAAAACCTCCCTGAAATTTTTTTGTCGGATTCGGGTGTGTTTTGGATTCGGGTGTTTTCTATTAAAAAACCCCTCAATAACAGCTTAAATCATAGAGTTTTGGGGGTAATTTTGATCCTATAGTATTATTAACATCAATAACCACAATTTCCACTCATTTCCAGTCTATTCTGAACACCTCACACCTCACAATACTATTTTTAGTCCTAAAATTTGCACAGAGGTCGCTGGATGACTAAGCAAAGCGACCCAAGAGGGCAGCACAAACACCTGACCCATCTAGGAGTGGCACTGCAGTGTCAGACAGGATGGCACTTAAAAAAATTGGCCCCAAACAGCACATGATGCAAAGAAAAGAGAAAAAGAGGTGCACTGTGGTCGCTGGACGGCTAAGCTAAGCGACACAAACACCTCAATATCACAGTAATTATTTGTTCTAATCAATGGTATTTATGGTCCAAATCACTGGAAGAAAATTAGAGATGAGCGCCTGAAATTTTTCGGGTTTTGTGTTTTGGTTTTGGGTTCGGTTCCGCGGCCGTGTTTTGGGTTCGAACGCGTTTTGGCAAAACCTCACCGAATTTTTTTTGTCGGATTCGGGTGTGTTTTGGATTCGGGTGTTTTTTTCAAAAAACACTAAAAAACAGCTTAAATCATAGAATTTGGGGGTCATTTTGATCCCAAAGTATTATTAACCTCAAAAACCATAATTTACACTCATTTTCAGTCTATTCTGAATACCTCACACCTCACAATATTATTTTTAGTCCTAAAATTTGCACCGAGGTCGCTGTGTGAGTAAGATAAGCGACCCTAGTGGCCGACACAAACACCGGGCCCATCTAGGAGTGGCACTGCAGTGTCACGCAGGATGTCCCTTCCAAAAAACCCTCCCCAAACAGCACATGACGCAAAGAAAAAAAGAGGCGCAATGAGGTAGCTGTGTGAGTAAGATTAGCGACCCTAGTGGCCGACACAAACACCGGGCCCATCTAGGAGTGGCACTGCAGTGTCACGCAGGATGTCCCTTCCAAAAAACCCTCCCCAAACAGCACATGACGCAAAGAAAAAAAGAGGCGCAATGAGGTAGCTGTGTGAGTAAGATTAGCGACCCTAGTGGCCGACACAAACACCGGGCCCATCTAGGAGTGGCACTGCAGTGTCACGCAGGATGTCCCTTCCAAAAAACCCTCCCCAAACAGCACATGACGCAAAGAAAAAAAGAGGCGCAATGAGGTAGCTGTGTGAGTAAGATTAGCGACCCTAGTGGCCGACACAAACACCGGGCCCATCTAGGAGTGGTACTGCAGTGTCACGCAGGATGTCCCTTCCAAAAAACCCTCCCCAAACAGCACATGACGCAAAGAAAAAAAGAGGCGCAATGAGGTAGCTGTGTGAGTAAGATTAGCGACCCTAGTGGCCGACACAAACACCGGGCCCATCTAGGAGTGGCACTGCAGTGTCACGCAGGATGTCCCTTCCAAAAAACCCTCCCCAAACAGCACATGACGCAAAGAAAAAAAGAGGCGCAATGAGGTAGCTGTGTGAGTAAGATTAGCGACCCTAGTGGCCGACACAAACACCGGGCCCATCTAGGAGTGGCACTGCAGTGTCACGCAGGATGTCCCTTCCAAAAAACCCTCCCCAAACAGCACATGACGCAAAGAAAAAAAGAGGCGCAATGAGGTAGCTGACTGTGTGAGTAAGATTAGCGACCCTAGTGGCCGACACAAACACCGGGCCCATCTAGGAGTGGCACTGCAGTGTCACGCAGGATGTCCCTTCCAAAAAAAACCTCCCCAATCAGCACATGATGCAAAGAAAAAGAAAAGAAAAAAGAGGTGCAAGATGGAATTGTCCTTGGGCCCTCCCACCCACCCTTATGTTGTATAAACAAAACAGGACATGCACACTTTAACCAACCCATCATTTCAGTGACAGGGTCTGCCACACGACTGTGACTGATATGACGGGTTGGTTTGGACCCCCCCAAAAAAGAAGCAATTAATCTCTCCTTGCACAAACTGGCTCTACAGAGGCAAGATGTCCACCTCATCTTCACCCTCCGATATATCACCGTGTACATCCCCCTCCTCACAGATTATCAATTCGTCCCCACTGGAATCCACCATCTCAGCTCCCTGTGTACTTTGTGGAGGCAATTGCTGCTGGTCAATGTCTCCGCGGAGGAATTGATTATAATTCATTTTAATGAACATCATCTTCTCCACATTTTCTGGATGTAACCTCGTACGCCGATTGCTGACAAGGTGAGCGGCGGCACTAAACACTCTTTCGGAGTACACACTTGTGGGAGGGCAACTTAGGTAGAATAAAGCCAGTTTGTGCAAGGGCCTCCAAATTGCCTCTTTTTCCTGCCAGTATAAGTACGGACTGTGTGACGTGCCTACTTGGATGCGGTCACTCATATAATCCTCCACCATTCTATCAATGTTGAGAGAATCATATGCAGTGACAGTAGACGACATGTCCGTAATCGTTGTCAGGTCCTTCAGTCCGGACCAGATGTCAGCATCAGCAGTCGCTCCAGACTGCCCTGCATCACCGCCAGCGGGTGGGCTCGGAATTCTGAGCCTTTTCCTCGCACCCCCAGTTGCGGGAGAATGTGAAGGAGGAGATGTTGACAGGTCGCGTTCCGCTTGACTTGACAATTTTGTCACCAGCAGGTCTTTCAACCCCAGCAGACCTGTGTCTGCCGGAAAGAGAGATCCAAGGTAGGCTTTAAATCTAGGATCGAGCACGGTGGCCAAAATGTAGTGCTCTGATTTCAACAGATTGACCACCCGTGAATCCTTGTTAAGCGAATTAAGGGCTGCATCCACAAGTCCCACATGCCTAGCGGAATCGCTCCCTTTTAGCTCCTTCTTCAATGCCTCCAGCTTCTTCTGCAAAAGCCTGATGAGGGGAATGACCTGACTCAGGCTGGCAGTGTCTGAACTGACTTCACGTGTGGCAAGTTCAAAGGGCATCAGAACCTTGCACAACGTTGAAATCATTCTCCACTGCACTTGAGACAGGTGCATTCCACCTACTATATCGTGCTCAATTGTATAGGCTTGAATGGCCTTTTGCTGCTCCTCCAACCTCTGAAGCATGTAGAGGGTTGAATTCCACCTCGTTACCACTTCTTGCTTCAGATGATGGCAGGGCAGGTTCAGTAGTTTTTGGTGGTGCTCCAGTTTTCTGTACGTGGTGCCTGTACGCCGAAAGTGTCCCGCAATTCTTCTGGCCACCGACAGCATCTCTTGCACGCCCCTGTCGTTTTTTAAAAAATTCTGCACCACCAAATTCAAGGTATGTGCAAAACATGGGACGTGCTGGAATTTGCCCATATTTAATGCACACACAATATTGCTGGCGTTGTCCGATGCCACAAATCCACAGGAGAGTCCAATTGGGGTAAGCCATTCCGCGATGATCTTCCTCAGTTGCCGTAAGAGGTTTTCAGCTGTGTGCGTATTCTGGAAAGCGGTGATACAAAGCGTAGCCTGCCTAGGAAAGAGTTGGCGTTTGCGAGATGCTGCTACTGGTGCCGCCGCTGCTGTTCTTGCGGCGGGAGTCCATACATCTACCCAGTGGGCTGTCACAGTCATATAGTCCTGACCCTGCCCTGCTCCACTTGTCCACATGTCCGTGGTTAAGTGGACATTGGGTACAACTGCATTTTTTAGGAGACTGGTGAGTCTTTTTCTGACGTCCGTGTACATTCTCGGTATCGCCTGCCTAGAGAAGTGGAACCTAGATGGTATTTGGTAACGGGGGCACACTGCCTCAATAAATTGTCTAGTTCCCTGTGAACTAACGGCGGATACCGGACGCACGTCTAACACCAACATAGTTGTCAAGGACTCAGTTATCCGCTTTGCAGTAGGATGACTGCTGTGATATTTCATCTTCCTCGCAAAGGACTGTTGGACAGTCAATTGCTTACTGGAAGTAGTACAAGTGGGCTTACGACTTCCCCTCTGGGATGACCATCGACTCCCAGCGGCAACAACAGCAGCGCCAGCAGCAGTAGGCGTTACACGCAAGGATGCATCGGAGGAATCCCAGGCAGGAGAGGACTCGTCAGACTTGCCAGTGACATGGCCTGCAGGACTATTGGCATTCCTGGGGAAGGAGGAAATTGACACTGAGGGAGTTGGTGGGGTGGTTTGCGTGAGCTTGGTTACAAGAGGAAGGGATTTACTGGTCAGTGGACTGCTTCCGCTGTCACCCAAAGTTTTTGAACTTGTCACTGACTTATTATGAATGCGCTGCAGGTGACGTATAAGGGAGGATGTTCCGAGGTGGTTAACGTCCTTACCCCTACTTATTACAGCTTGACAAAGGGAACACACGGCTTGACACCTGTTGTCCGCATTTCTGGTGAAATACCTCCACACCGAAGAGCTGATTTTTTTGGTATTTTCACCTGGCATGTCAACGGCCATATTCCTCCCACGGACAACAGGTGTCTCCCCGGGTGCCTGACTTAAACAAACCACCTCACCATCAGAATCCTCCTGGTCAATTTCCTCCCCAGCGCCAGCAACACCCATATCCTCCTCATCCTGGTGTACTTCAACACTGACATCTTCAATCTGACTATCAGGAACTGGACTGCGGGTGCTCCTTCCAGCACTTGCAGGGGGCGTGCAAATGGTGGAAGGCGCATGCTCTTCACGTCCAGTGTTGGGAAGGTCAGGCATCGCAACCGACACAATTGGACTCTCCTTGTGGATTTGGGATTTCAAAGAACGCACAGTTCTTTGCGGTGCTTTTGCCAGCTTGAGTCTTTTCAGTTTTCTAGCGAGAGGCTGAGTGCTTCCATCCTCATGTGAAGCTGAACCACTAGCCATGAACATAGGCCAGGGCCTCAGCCGTTCCTTGCCACTCCGTGTGGTAAATGGCATATTGGCAAGTTTACGCTTCTCCTCCGACAATTTTATTTTAGGTTTTGGAGTCCTTTTTTTACTGATATTTGGTGTTTTGGTTTTGACATGCTCTGTACTATGCCATTGGGCATCGGCCTTGGCAGACGACGTTGCTGGCATTTCATCGTCTCGGCCATGACTAGTGGCAGCAGCTTCAGCACGAGGTGGAAGTGGATCTTGATCTTTCCCTAATTTTGGAACCTCAACATTTTTGTTCTCCATATTTTAATAGGCACAACTAAAAGGCACCTCAGGTAAACAATGGAGATGGATGGATTGGATACTAGTATACAATTATGGACGGGCTGCCGAGTGCCGACACAGAGGTAGCCACAGCCGTGAACTACCGCACTGTACTGTGTCTGCTGCTAATATATAGACTGGTTGATAAAGAGATAGTATACTCGTAACTAGTATGTATGTATAAAGAAAGAAAAAAAAACCACGGTTAGGTGGTATATACAATTATGGACGGGCTGCCGAGTGCCGACACAGAGGTAGCCACAGCCGTGAACTACCGCACTGTACTGTGTCTGCTGCTAATATATAGACTGGTTGATAAAGAGATAGTATACTCGTAACTAGTATGTATGTATAAAGAAAGAAAAAAAAACCACGGTTAGGTGGTATATACAATTATGGACGGGCTGCCGAGTGCCGACACAGAGGTAGCCACAGCCGTGAACTACCGCACTGTACTGTGTCTGCTGCTAATATATAGACTGGTTGATAAAGAGATAGTATACTCGTAACTAGTATGTATGTATAAAGAAAGAAAAAAAAACCACGGTTAGGTGGTATATACAATTATGGACGGGCTGCCGAGTGCCGACACAGAGGTAGCCACAGCCGTGAACTACCGCACTGTACTGTGTCTGCTGCTAATATATAGACTGGTTGATAAAGAGATAGTATACTCGTAACTAGTATGTATGTATAAAGAAAGAAAAAAAAACCACGGTTAGGTGGTATATACAATTATGGACGGGCTGCCGAGTGCCGACACAGAGGTAGCCACAGCCGTGAACTGCCGCACTGTACTGTGTCTGCTGCTAATATATAGACTGGTTGATAAAGAGATAGTATACTCGTAACTAGTATGTATGTATAAAGAAAGAAAAAAAAACCACGGTTAGGTGGTATATACAATTATGGACGGGCTGCCGAGTGCCGACACAGAGGTAGCCACAGCCGTGAACTACCGCACTGTACTGTGTCTGCTGCTAATATAGACTGGTTGATAAAGAGATAGTATACTCGTAACTAGTATGTATGTATAAAGAAAGAAAAAAAAAAACCACGGTTAGGTGGTATATACAATTATGGACGGGCTGCCGAGTGCCGACACAGAGGTAGCCACAGCCGTGAACTACCGCACTGTACTGTGTCTGCTGCTAATATATAGACTGGTTGATAAAGAGATAGTATACTCGTAACTAGTATGTATGTATAAAGAAAGAAAAAAAAACCACGGTTAGGTGGTATATACAATTATGGACGGGCTGCCGAGTGCCGACACAGAGGTAGCCACAGCCGTGAACTACCGCACTGTACTGTGTCTGCTGCTAATATAGACTGGTTGATAAAGAGATAGTATACTACTAATATTATATACTGGTGGTCAGGTCACTGGTCACTAGTCACACTGGCAGTGGCACTCCTGCAGCAAAAGTGTGCACTGTTTAATTTTAATATAATATTATGTACTCCTGGCTCCTGCTATAACCTATAACTGGCACTGCAGTAGTGCTCCCCAGTCTCCCCCACAATTATAAGCTGTGTGAGCTGAGCAGTCAGACAGATATATAATATATATAGATGATGCAGCACACTGGCCTGAGCCTGAGCAGTGCACACAGATATGGTATGTGACTGACTGAGTCACTGTGTGTATCGCTTTTTTCAGGCAGAGAACGGATATATTAAATAAACTGCACTGTGTGTCTGGTGGTCACTCACTATATAATATATTATGTACTCCTGGCTCCTGCTATAACCTATAACTGGCACTGCAGTAGTGCTCCCCAGTCTCCCCCACAATTATAAGCTGTGTGAGCTGAGCAGTCAGACAGATATATATAATATTATATATAGATAGATAATAGATGATGCAGCACACTGGCCTGAGCCTGAGCAGTGCACACAGATATGGTATGTGACTGAGTCACTGTGTGCTGTGTATCGCTTTTTTCAGGCAGAGAACGGATTATAAATAAAAGTGGTGGTCACTGGTCACTATCAGCAAAACTCTACACTGTACACTACTTAGTACTCCTAATGCTCCCCAAAATTAGTAAATCAAGTGTCTCTCTAATCTATTCTAATTCTAAACGGAGAGGACGCCAGCCACGTCCTCTCCCTATCAATCTCAATGCACGTGTGAAAATGGCGGCGACGCGCGGCTCCTTATATAGAATCCGAGTCTCGCGAGAATCCGACAGCGTCATGATGACGTTCGGGCGCGCTCGGGTTAACCGAGCAAGGCGGGAAGATCCGAGTCGCTCGGACCCGTGAAAAAAAACATGAAGTTCTGGCGGGTTCGGATTCAGAGAAACCGAACCCGCTCATCTCTAAAGAAAATGACAAAATCACTGGAATTATTCGTTCTAATCAATGGTATTATTGGTCCAAATCACTGGAAGAAAATGACAAAATCACTGGAATTATTCGTTCTAATCAATGGTATTATTGGTCCAAATCACTGGAAGAAATTGACAAAATCACTGGAATTATTCGTTCTAATCAATGGTATTATTGGTCCAAATCACTGGAAGAAAATGACAAAATCACTGGAATTATTCGTTCTAATCAATGGTATTATTGGTCCAAATCACTGGAAGAAAATTACAAAATCACTGGAATCATTCGTAAACATTTGTAGAACGTCGCTGCTTTCTGATTACAGAAATGCTCAGATATTCCTGTGAATCCACAATCCCTTCCCAGAGGAAAAAGAAATTGAGAAACCGTTGTTTGAGAACGTTTGTTCTCTTTCCCTTACAAAGGAACAAACCACTTTCCAAGAAGACTGACGTTTTTGGGATTATGGAGACATAATGTTTTTGAATATAAATCCTAAAGCAGGTGGTGTATTAGAGCAAAAGAGTGCAAGAGACCAGCCATGCAGTTTCTGAAATATTATGACAAAATGTTACTGTTTCATAAGCACTCATTCCTAACTCTGCTAAGTACTATTTGGTATACTGTATCTGGCTTCCATGAGGTAGTTGTCCATTATTTCAGCTTCCAGTGACCTTTTTGAAAGCAGTAGAAGTTATCGATTCTTTTTTTTTTTCCCCTATATTTAATTTTCTCCGCATAACCCAGTAAAATGTTACAATGTTAAGTATTGATTTGTGCCTTCTGGGGGTCCACTTCTTCACCAAACCCAGCCAAATCTCATCCTAACCCTCTGTTCCACGTTCTCTATGTACCCCATCTGTGTCACCCATGTCTGTCTACCCCTCCCCTTTAGATTGTAAACTCTCACGAGCAGGGCCCTCTTCCCTCATGTGCTTATCCTTTGTCTTACTTTAATAATCTTCAACTGTACCACATCCAGCAGTCTTCTGCCACCTGATACTTATTCCAGTGTCATCTGCTGATGTAACTATGTTTATTTACCCTGTACTTGTCCTATACTGTCATCAACTGTAAGTTGCTGTTTTCCTGTTTGATTATTTATGTACTCTGTAATTGGGTGCTGTGGAACCCTTGTGGCACCATATAAATAAAGGATAATAATAATAATTAATAATAATAATAATATAGGGTGTATAATCCCCAGGTGTATTTCATACATCACACAGTACAGTATATAGGGTGTATAATCCCCAGGTGTATCTCACACATCGCTCAGTACAGATTACAGGATGTATAAAACCACTAGGTGTATAACACACGTCGCACAGTACAGTATACATACTGGTCACAACAATGCAGCAGATATTGAGCACTGATTAGGATACTAGAAGTGACACAGAGCTGCAAGACACAGCAATGGCCTACTGTACTGTACTATATGTATACTGCTGGTCACCAAAATGCTGCACTATCCTACTATATACTGCTCACAATAATGCAGCACAGAGATAGTATACTTGACACAGAGCTGCAAGATACAGCAATGGCCTACTGTACTGTACTATATGTATACTGCTGGTCAACAAAATGCTGCACTGTCCTACTATATATATACTGCTCACAATAATGTAGCACAGAGATAGTATACTTGACACAGAGCTGCAAGATACAGCAATGGCCTACTGTACTGTACTATATATGTATACTGCTGGTCACCAAAATTCTGCACTGTCCTACTATATAATGCTGACAATAATGCAGCACAGAGATAGTATACTTGACACAGAGCTGCAAAATACAGCAATGGCCTACTGTACTGTACTATATATGTATACTGCTGGTCACCAAAATGTTGCACTTTCCTACTATATATATACTGCTCACAATAATGCAGCACAGGGATAGTATACTTGACACAGAGCTGCAAGATACAGCAATGGCCTACTGTACTATATATGTATACTGCTGGTCACCAAAATGCTGCACTGTCCTACTATATACTGCTCACAATAATGCAGCACAGATATAGTATACTTGACACAGAGCTGCAAGATACAGCAATGGCCTACTGTACTGTACTATATATGTATACTGCTGGTCACCAAAATGTTGCACTTTCCTACTATATATATACTGCTCACAATAATGCAGCACAGAGATAGTATACTTGACACAGAGCTGCAAGATACAGCAATGGCCTACTGTACTATATATGTATACTGCTGGTCACCAAAATGCTGCACTGTCCTACTATATACTGCTCACAATAATGCAGCGCAGATATAGTATACTTGACACAGAGCTGCAAGATACAGCAATGGCCTACTGTACTGTACTATATATGTATACTGCTGGTCACCAAAATGCTGCACTGTCCTACTATATACTGCTCACAATAATGCAGCACAGAGATAGTATACTTGACACAGAGCTGCAAGATACAGCAATGGCCTACTGTACTGTACTATATATGTATACTGTTGGTCACCAAAATGCTGCACTGTCCTACTATATACTGCTCACAATAATGCAGCACAGAGATAGTATACTTGACACAGAGTTGAGCACATATATTTGCAGCACACTGAGCACAGATATGGAGCGTTTTCAGGCAGAGAACGTAGATATTTGCAGCACACTGAGCACAGATATTTGCAGCACACTGAGCACAGATATTTGCAGCACACTGAGCACAGATTACGGAGCTTTTCAGGGAGAGAACGCAGCCACGTCCTCTCCGTTCAATCTCCAATGCACGAGTGAAAATGGTGGCGACGCGCGGCTCTTTATATAGAATACAAATCTCGCGAGAATCCAACAGCGGGATGATGACGTTTGGGCACGTTCGGGTTAACCGAGCAAGGCGGGAAGATCCGAGGCTGCCTCGGAACCATGTAAAATAGGTGAATTCGGGGGGGTTCGGATCTCGGAGAACCGAACCCGCTCATCTCTAGTTATAAGGCACAATGATCCCTATGGCTACAGTACATTCATTTTAAATAAGGTTTCTCATGGCCACTCACAGTATATGTGTACACAGTATACTAACTTTGGGGCTCATTTACATTTGGATGTAAGTCATTTTCAAGACACACCTCTCTGATGTAGCAGTACACATGCTTATAGGTGTTAATTTCACAATCTCCCTGAAATGCTTTTTCAAAAGTAGGCAAGTATGCACTAAACTGACAAGGAGATTGGAAGAGCCAAGTTGCTGCAGTTCCAAGAAAATATTCCTGTCGAGACCATAGCTGAGGGTTCTGCCTTGATCACAAAGGCACAAAGTCCAGAAAGCACAAATGTAAGTGTTTTGTATGTTACAAAATAGGCCATAAAGCTTCAGATTGAGAAATTCCAGTGGTGCGCAGAAGCATTGTGACAAGCTAAATGAGTCAGGACTGAATTAGGCAGACAGTTGCAGGAAGGATTGCTGGTACATGGAATCGGGGGGGGGGGGGGGGGGGGGGGGGCACTAGACATTTCAGCTGCAATAAACATTGGTTCAATTCTTTTACTCCGTGTGTTCCCACTACAGTTACAGGGATTGGAAATAAGGCCTTTACTGCATTACAAGCTGGGACAATCACAGTACTTTTAGGAATTGGAGGTGAGACAGTTGTTACAGATATCCAAGATGTGTTGTACGTGCTTGATTTAGGAAGTAATCTTATTGCTATCAGCTAAATAGAGAAAACAGGCTACAAAGTTCAATTTCAGAAAGGCAAGTCTATGGTCCATAATAAAAGGGGGACTGTTATTGCTTCAGCAACCCGGTGCAACCAACAATATGACCTGGACACTGAGGAGTGTGCTGCAATGATGGCTACTGAGGAAAAACAGTCAATGGAGCTGTGGCACAAACGCTTAGGTCATCTGGGTTATGACAATGTCCAGAAACTGCTAGATGGAATGGTAACAGGGATCACCATTAGCAACGCTGAAAGACCCATGTGTGAGAGTTGCATAAAAGGCAAGCAAGCTCGCCACCCATTTCCACAGTCAGTCAGTAGAGCAGAGACACTGTTAGCTCTAGTGCACACAAACGTGTGTGCTCCAATGGAGGAAAAATCAATCAGTGGCTACAGGTATTTCATTACTCTCATTGATGACGCCACAAGAATGACACACGTGTACTTTCTTAAGGAAAAAAGTGAGGTTGTCAACAAAATTGTGGAGTACAAAAATCTGGTGGAGAATTAGACAGGTCTGAACTAAAAGACAAAAAAAATGGATTGAAAAGTAACTTGCGCCCTAGCTTCAGCTCGGCAGATCCCCAAAAAGGAGCACCACTCCTCTATAGATACAATAGAAACAGAAAGAGGCGATCTCCCAGCGATGCTATGTATAAATTCTTGATCCGTATGTATTCCTGTTCCTCAGACAAAGAACACAATATACAATATGTCCATTAGCTTATACTGATGCTTTCGCAAACTTCCAAAGTCACTTTTATTAGTGACTGACCTGGGTTCAATGAGATGCATTCACATAAAGGTTTCTTTAATACTGCATACAATCGACCACCATCAGCTTATCTACACCAGGCTTACCTTTATGATAAGCCCTATGTGCGCTGAAAGGTATCTTTTCCGGTCTCTATGTCTGGACCTTTGTTGTCTCCACTCGAATGGATCCAAATTACAGCGAATAGTAGTAAAACATATGTTTTTATTTAAAAACCAAAATTACCCACCGACATTGTGGGAATGTGAAAAAACTAAATTGATAAAACTTGAACAAGTTTTATCAATTTTGTTTTTTCACATTCCTACAATGTTGGTGGGTAATTTTGGTTTTTAAATAAAAACATATGTTTTACTACTATTCGCTGTAATTTGGATCCATTCGAGTGGAGACAACAAAGGTCCAGACATAGAGACCGGAAAAGATACCTTTCAGCGCACATAGGGCTTATCATAAAGGTAAGCCTGGTGTAGATAAGCTGATGGTGGTCGATTGTATGCAGTATTAAAGAAACCTTTATGTGAATGCATCTCATTGAACCCAGGTCAGTCACTAATAAAAGTGACTTTGGAAGTTTGCGAAAGCATCAGTATAAGCTAATGGACATATTGTATATTGTGTTCTTTGTCTGAGGAACAGGAATACATACGGATCAAGAATTTATACATAGCATCGCTGGGAGATCGCCTCTTTCTGTTTCTATAAGGTCTGAACTAAAGATCCTGAGATCAGACAATGGTGGAGAGTATGATAACAAAGTCTTTGCCGCATTCCTTAGGAAATATGGCATAAAGCATCAGCTAACAATTGCTTACACAACGGAACAGAATGGCGTGAGTGAGAGGGCAAACCGCACAATTGTTGAGAGAGCACAAACTACGTTAAGTGATGCTGGCCTGGAAAAGAAGCAGAAGCAGTACTATCAACTGCAGTATACCTAAAGAATCGTGCACCTACAGTGGCCATGAAAGGTAAAACGCCTCTGGAGGCGTGGTCCAGGAAAAAGCCAAGTATTAGTTATCTTCGTGTCTTCGGGAGCAAAGCTGTTGCACATATACCAAAGGAGAAAACTAGATTTAAAATCCATAGAATGCACAATGCTCGGATACTGCGACGAAAGCAAAGGATACAGACTTTGGGATGTTACAAGTAAACGTCTTCTTAAATCCAGAGATGTGGTATTCTGCAAGACAGCACCACACACTGGAGCAGTGGAGCAACAACAAAATGTATTATTGGATGTACAGGCAGCAGAAAGCGTGTCTGAATCTGAGTCTGTCAAAGCAGACAACAAGTCAGAGAACAGAAGTTCCACGAGGAGCAACAAAGGTATTCCAGCCAAGAAATACAGTGAGGAGTATGCAAACACAGCTTACTGTGAACCTCAAAACATACAGGAAGCAAAGTCAAGCAGTGATTGGACAGAGTGGAAGTCAGCAATTGATACAGAACTGTCAGCACTACATGATAACAGTACATGGACTATGGTTGATAGACCAAGCGACCATAAAACGATTAAGAATAAGTGAGTTTTCTGCAAAAAGTTGAATGCAGACGGGACAATAGCTTGTTACAAAGTCCGCCTTGTTGCCAAGGGATATACCCAGAAGTATGGAATCGATTACGGAGAGATCTACTCACCAGTCGCAAGGTACAGCACCTTAAGGTTACTGATTGCTGTTGCTACATTACGAGATTTACTGTTATATCAACTAGACTTTGATTCAGCATTCATTAACCACTTAACTGGCATGGTCAGATCTCATGCGACTGCGCCGTCCCACCCTGTTCCCCCATTTTTGATGAGATCCATTTTGCAGATGTGCATAATATACTGTTTAAATAGTTCAAAAAATACTTTTTAAACTTTCTTAAATAAAATACATTTTAAAAAACAATGTTAATAACAGTTTTGAAGGGAAAATCGTCAGTTAAGTGGTTAATGGAGAATTAATTGAGGAAATTTATATGGAACCACCTGAACATTATGATATGGACATATTTCAAACTGGGAAAGTTTGTCTCTTAAAGAAGTCGCTATACAGCCTCAAGCAAAGTGGTCATTGCTGGTATATAAAGTTGGATGCAGCGTTACTAGAAATTAACTTTGTTAGGTCAGAGACTGATCACTGCCTGTACCACAAAACCATAAAAGAAAAGTTGTTCATCATAGCTGTCTATGTGGATGATTTACTTTTGGCAGGTCAAGAAGATCACATCACTGACGTCAAACACCAGCTTAAACAAAGATTCAAGTTAAAAGATCTAGGCCCTGAAAATCATCTATCAGGTATGAAAATTGTACAAAACCTGCAAAAGGGAACAGTCGCAATTGACCAACAAACATTGAGGCAATAATTTCCAAGTATGGAATTACAGATGCAAAACCAGTAAGTACTCCTATTGATAAAAGTACAAAGATGGTCAAGGCCATGTCACCAAGCCAGTTCGCAAATTATCCTGAGAGACAACACTGGATTGCAGTAAAGAGAATACTAAGGTACCAAGGAACACATTCACTAAAGCTGAAATTTACAAGATCATCAGATACCAGCTTAAAAGTATTCTGTGATGCCGACTGGGGATCAGATGAGGATGATAGACGTTCTTATTCTGGATACCTGTTTGCACTGGCAGGCACAGCTGTAAGCTGGGCAAGTAGGAAACAACCCACAGTTGCTCTTTCTACAACAGAGGCAGAGTACATGGTGCTCACAGAAACTTCAAAAGAAGTGCTTTGGATAAGAGAGACTTTATGTGAATTAGGTCTTCTTTACCACAGTGAGATCATCAACATAAAGTGTGATAACAAGGGTGCAATTGATCTTTCTTGTAGCACAAAGCATCATGGACGGTCTAAGCAAATTGCTATAAGACACCATTTCATTTGTGAGCTGGTGGGAAAACAAGTCTGTCAATGTGGAATATGTTGCAAGTGAAGAAAATATTGCAGACATGTTGGCTAAAGGACTGTCATCACTCTTGCTACTTACATTCCTCATGGAATGTGGAGTAGAATATGGTTAATGTTGATTTATTCTTACTGTTTTTGCTTCACATTACGGTTACAGGAGTGACTTTATTGATTTGTTTGGTAAAATGTCCTGTTCTTTAAACTTGTGACCGGAGACAGTCTTGAGCGAGGGCAAGTGTTAGGATATGATGCGCTCTGTACCTGTCTCCTTCTATATATCAGTCTATGGGTGCATCCCCTAGTGTTAGACCTCTAGTGACAGGAGTCACTCGGAGGTGGTGTCATGATGTAAGTTCTTGTTTCTCCATCTCAGGGAGAGTGTGAGGAGAGTGTGACAGAGACTGGGAGACAGAGTCCTGGTGTAGAAGTGTGCGGAGCTGAGACTGGGAGCACATGTCGGTTACAGAGACTCACAGTGTTTCCAGTGCATGCATCATCTTCTCTACAGTGGGAGTCAGACTGTACGGCTGTGCAGTCCTTCATGCTTCACCACCACAGACATCTCCTGATAAGTACCACTACCTAATGCTGTTACCTTGTGTGGGCTCCTGATTACCGATATCAGTGTTACATCTGAGTCACCTGTGTACACTAAATAAACCTGCATTACTGTTTAAGTCACTAAGTGTTTAAGTCACTTTAGAACATAAAGAGCTTTTTTCAGGTTACAATCTAAATAATGCAATACTCCAGGTTCCCGCGCGTGTGGGACCTTGATGATGTGCGGTGAAAAGCATTATTGTGGCCCCACCCATACTGCACAATGCCTTTAACTTTGGCATAGTATAGCAGGGCTACAATAACCACCCCCCATGAAACTCCTTGAAGACACCATTCAGATGTCAACAAGTATGCATTATGGGAGTTAAGATTTAAGTTGTATAGAAACATACATGTAGGTTAATTAGATTGTGACCAAAATTAACCCAAGTGTGTATGTCTGTGTCTACATGTGGTATGGAATATAGTGATCTATTCATAAAGAAATCAAAAAATGAATTATTACTTATCACTATACATCGCATCAGTTTGACACGATGTATAGCTTTGATAAGTAGCAATTCATGTATACTCACCTTTCCGGTGATGCGGAATCCAGGGCTCCAGTGGTGCTGTCTGCTTCGGCAGTCCCCTTCTGCAGTGTTGGAGTCAGCCAACTGTTCCCTCTGTGCATGACCCACCTGACCTCCTGGGAGGCTGCAGCGGCTGCTTGGAGGTCAGGTGGGTGGAGCCAGCTTGGGTGGCGGGCAGAGAGCATGGAAGCGGAGCTTACCATTACTTCATAAATCGCACTCGCCATACTAAAGTATGGTGATGTGATTCAGCCGTGAAGTGGGTTGCCGCTGGAAAAGTCGGGAACATCTCCACGGTAACCCGCTCTGGGAATAGCAGACAGCAGAGAAAAGTCCTGTTTTCGGAAAAACATGGCTTTTCTCTGGTACATAAATAGACGGCACTGCAGAATATCTGTGCATTATATAAATAAATGGTAATAAATAATACATTTACATGTGATGGTGATATGGCGAATTCACTCCTGTTTGCAATGTCAAGAACCAGTCGTTATGTATATAATAATTATATTAATGGGAATTTAATTAAGTCCTTTTTAATATTTACTGGTGAAACAGCATTTCTACTTGTAAGGACAGATCTTCACTGGTTTCTAGCTAATTATTTTCTTTCACACCCTATGAAATATGACACATGGTTAAGTAAGCTTCATTGGTTTTCTAGCTCAGTTTAGTCTGAGATGTTTTATGCCACAGATCCATAATCCAGTCATTCTATTATGTCAATTGCCTCGTGTGCTACATTACTCAAATCCTATTACATTGATTAGAGTAATATGATAAGAAAAATAAGTCAGGATTGAGATCTATGTAAAAATGTTACATTTAAAGTAGAGATGAGCGGGTTCGGTTCCTCGGAATCCGAACCCGCCCGAACTTCAGCTTTTTTTACACGGATCCGAGCGACTCGGATCTTCCCGCCTTGCTCGGTTAACCCGAGCGCGCCCGAACGTCATCATGACGCTGTCGGATTCTCGCGAGGCTCGGATTCTATCGCGAGACTCGGATTCTATATAAGGAGCCGCGCGTCGCCGCCATTTTCACACGTGCATTGAGATTGATAGGGAGAGGACGTGGCTGGCGTCCTCTCCATTTAGATTAGAAGAGAGAGAGTGAGATTGAGACAGAGACACTTGATTTACTGGAGCTTAGGAGTACTAGAGAGTGCAGAGTTTACTAGTGACTGACCACTGACCAGTGACCACCAGTGCAGTTTTATTTAATATAATCCGTTCTCTGCCTGAAAAAAATGATACACAGTGACTCAGTCACATACCATATCTGTGCTCAGCCCAGTGTGCTGCATCATCTATGTATAATATCTGACTGTGCTCACACAGCTTAATTGTGGGGGAGACTGGGGAGCAGTTATAGGTTATAGCAGGAGCCAGGAGTACATATTATTAAAATTAAACAGTGCACACTTTTGCTGCAGGAGTGCCACTGCCAGTGTGACTGACCAGTGACCTGACCACACTGACCACCAGTATAGTATACTATATTGTGATTGCCTGAAAAAGTTAAACACTCGTCGTGTGACTTGTGTGGTGTTTTTTTATTCTATAAAAAACTCATTCTGCTGACAGACAGTGTCCAGCAGGTCCGTCATTATATAATATATACCTGTCCGGCTGCAGTAGTGATATATATATATTTTTTATATCATTATTTATCATCCAGTCGCAGCAGACACAGTACGGTAGTTCACGGCTGTAGCTACCTCTGTGTCGGCACTCGGCAGTCCATCCATAATTGTATACCACCTACCCGTGGTTTTTTTTTTCTTTCTTCTTTATACATACTACATCTCATTATCATCCAGTCTATATTAGCAGCAGACACAGTACAGTACGGTAGTCCACGGCTGTAGCTACCTCTGTGTCGGCACTCGGCAGTCCATCCATAATTGTATACCACCTACCCGTGGTTTTTTTTTTCTTCTTTATACATACTACATCTCATTATCATCCAGTCTATATTAGCAGCAGACACAGTACAGTACGGTAGTCCACGGCTGTAGCTACCTCTGTGTCGGCACTCGGCAGTCCATCCATAATTGTATACCACCTACCCGTGGTTTTTTTTTCTTTCTTCTTTATACATACTACATCTCATTATCAACCAGTCTATATTAGCAGCAGACACAGTACAGTACGGTAGTCCACGGCTGTAGCTACCTCTGTGTCGGCACTCGGCAGTCCATCCATAATTGTATACCACCTACCCGTGGTTTTTTTTTCCTTCTTTATACATACTACATCTCATTATCATCCAGTCTATATTAGCAGCAGACACAGTACAGTACGGTAGTCCACGGCTGTAGCTACCTCTGTGTCGGCACTCGGCAGTCCATCCATAATTGTATACCACCTACCCGTGGTTTTTTTTTCTTTCTTCTTTATACATACTACATCTCATTATCATCCAGTCTATATTAGCAGCAGACACAGTACAGTACGGTAGTCCACGGCTGTAGCTACCTCTGTGTCGGCACTCGGCAGTCCGTCCATAATTGTATACCACCTACCCGTGGTTTTTTTTTCTTTCTTCTTTATACATACTACATCTCATTATCATCCAGTCTATATTAGCAGCAGACACAGTACAGTACGGTAGTCCACGGCTGTAGCTACCTCTGTGTCGGCACTCGGCAGTCCGTCCATAATTGTATACCACCTACCCGTGGTTTTTTTTTCTTTCTTCTTTATACATACTACATCTCATTATCATCCAGTCTATATTAGCAGCAGACACAGTACAGTACGGTAGTCCACGGCTGTAGCTACCTCTGTGTCGGCACTCGGCAGTCCATCCATAATTGTATACCACCTACCCGTGGTTTTTTTTTTCTTCTTTATACATACTACATCTCATTATCATCCAGTCTATATTAGCAGTAGACACAGTTCAGTACGGTAGTCCACGGCTGTAGCTACCTCTGTGTCGGCACTCGGCAGTCCGTCCATAATTGTATACCACCTACCCGTGGTTTTTTTTTTCTTTCTTCTTTATACATACATACTACATCTCTTTATCAACCAGTCTATATTAGCAGCAGACACAGTACGGTAGTCCACGGCTGTAGCTACCTCTGTGTCGGCACTCGGCAGTCCGTCCATAATTGTATACCACCTACCCGTGGTTTTTTCTTCTTCTTTATACATACATACTACATCTCTTTATCAACCAGTCTATATTAGCAGCAGACACAGTACGGTAGTCCACGGCTGTAGCTACCTCTGTGTCGGCACTCGGCAGTCCGTCCATAATTGTATACCACCTACCCGTGGTTTTTTTTTCTTTCTTCTTTATACATACATACTACATCTCTTTATCAACCAGTCTATATTAGCAGCAGACACAGTACAGTACGGTAGTCCACGGCTGTAGCCACCTCTGTGTCGGCACTCGGCAGTCCATCCATAATTGTATACTAGTATCCATCCATCTCCATTGTTTACCTGAGGTGCCTTTTAGTTGTGCCTATTAAAATATGGAGAACAAAAATGTTGAGGTTCCAAAATTAGGGAAAGATCAAGATCCACTTCCACCTCGTGCTGAAGCTGCTGCCACTAGTCATGGCCGAGACGATGAAATGCCAGCAACGTCGTCTGCCAAGGCCGATGCCCAATGTCATAGTACAGAGCATGTCAAATCCAAAACACCAAATATCAGTAAAAAAAGGACTCCAAAACCTAAAATAAAATTGTCGGAGGAGAAGCGTAAACTTGCCAATATGCCATTTACCACACGGAGTGGCAAGGAACGGCTGAGGCCCTGGCCTATGTTCATGGCTAGTGGTTCAGCTTCACATGAGGATGGAAGCACTCAGCCTCTCGCTAGAAAAATGAAAAGACTCAAGCTGGAAAAAGCACAGCAAAGAACTGTGCGTTCTTCGAAATCCCAAATCCACAAGGAGAGTCCAATTGTGTCGGTTGCGATGCCTGACCTTCCCAACACTGGACGTGAAGAGCATGCGCCTTCCACCATTTGCACGCCCCCTGCAAGTGCTGGAAGGAGCACCCGCAGTCCAGTTCCTGATAGTCAGATTGAAGATGTCAGTGTTGAAGTACACCAGGATGAGGAGGATATGGGTGTTGCTGGCGCTGGGGAGGAAATTGACCAGGAGGATTCTGATGGTGAGGTGGTTTGTTTAAGTCAGGCACCCGGGGAGACACCTGTTGTCCGTGGGAGGAATATGGCCGTTGACATGCCTGGTGAAAATACCAAAAAAATCAGCTCTTCGGTGTGGAAGTATTTCACCAGAAATGCGGACAACATTTGTCAAGCCGTGTGTTCCCTTTGTCAAGCTGTAATAAGTAGGGGTAAGGACGTTAACCACCTCGGAACATCCTCCCTTATACGTCACCTGCAGCGCATTCATAATAAGTCAGTGACAAGTTCAAAAACTTTGTCCGACAGCGGAAGCAGTCCACTGACCAGTAAATCCCTTCCTCTTGTAACCAAGCTCACGCAAACCACCCCACCAACTCCCTCAGTGTCAATTTCCTCCTTCCCCAGGAATGCCAATAGTCCTGCAGGCCATGTCACTGGCAATTCTGATGATTCCTCTCCTGCCTGGGATTCCTCCGATGCATCCTTGCGTGTAACGCCTACTGCTGCTGGCGCTGCTGTTGTTGCTGCTGGGAGTCGATGGTCATCCCAGAGGGGAAGTCGTAAGCCCACTTGTACTACTTCCAGTAAGCAATTGACTGTTCAACAGTCCTTTGCGAGGAAGATGAAATATCACAGCAGTCATCCTGCTGCAAAGCGGATAACTGAGGCTTTGACAACTATGTTGGTGTTAGACGTGCGTCCGGTATCCGCCGTTAGTTCACAGGGAACTAGACAATTTATTGAGGCAGTGTGCCCCCGTTACCAAATACCATCTAGGTTCCACTTCTCTAGGCAGGCGATACCGAGAATGTACACGGACGTCAGAAAAAGACTCACCAGTGTCCTAAAAAATGCAGTTGTACCCAATGTCCACTTAACCACGGACATGTGGACAAGTGGAGCAGGGCAGGGTCAGGACTATATGACTGTGACAGCCCACTGGGTAGATGTATGGACTCCCACCGCAAGAACAGCAGCGGCGGCACCAGTAGCAGCATCTCGCAAACGCCAACTCTTTCCTAGGCAGGCTACGCTTTGTATCACCGGTTTCCAGAATACGCACACAGCTGAAAACCTCTTACGGCAACTGAGGAAGATCATCGCGGAATGGCTTACCCCAATTGGACTCTCCTGTGGATTTGTGGCATCGGACAACGCCAGCAATATTGTGTGTGCATTAAATATGGGCAAATTCCAGCACGTCCCATGTTTTGCACATACCTTGAATTTGGTGGTGCAGAATTTTTTTAAAAACGACAGGGGCGTGCAAGAGATGCTGTCGGTGGCCAGAAGAATTGTGGGACACTTTCGGCGTACAGGCACCACGTACAGAAGACTGGAGCACCACCAAAAACTACTGAACCTGCCCTGCCATCATCTGAAGCAAGAAGTGGTAACGAGGTGGAATTCAACCCTCTATATGCTTCAGAGGTTGGAGGAGCAGCAAAAGGCCATTCAAGCCTATACAATTGAGCACGATATAGGAGGTGGAATGCACCTGTCTCAAGCGCAGTGGAGAATGATTTCAACGTTGTGCAAGGTTCTGATGCCCTTTGAACTTGCCACACGTGAAGTCAGTTCAGACACTGCCAGCCTGAGTCAGGTCATTCCCCTCATCAGGCTTTTGCAGAAGAAGCTGGAGACATTGAAGGAGGAGCTAACACGGAGCGATTCCGCTAGGCATGTGGGACTTGTGGATGGAGCCCTTAATTCGCTTAACAAGGATTCACGGGTGGTCAATCTGTTGAAATCAGAGCACTACATTTTGGCCACCATGCTCGATCCTAGATTTAAAGCCTACCTTGGATCTCTCTTTCCGGCAGACACAAGTCTGCTGGGGTTGAAAGACCTGCTGGTGAGAAAATTGTCAAGTCAAGCGGAACGCGACCTGTCAACATCTCCTCCTTCACATTCTCCCGCAACTGGGGGTGCGAGGAAAAGGCTCAGAATTCCGAGCCCACCCGCTGGCGGTGATGTAGGGCAGTCTGGAGCGACTGCTGATGCTGACATCTGGTCCGGACTGAAGGACCTGACAACGATTACGGACATGTCGTCTACTGTCACTGCATATGATTCTCTCAACATTGAAAGAATGGTGGAGGATTATATGAGTGACCGCATCCAAGTAGGCACGTCACACAGTCCGTACTTATACTGGCAGGAAAAAGAGGCAATTTGGAGGCCCTTGCACAAACTGGCTTTATTCTACCTAAGTTGCCCTCCCACAAGTGTGTACTCCGAAAGAGTGTTTAGTGCCGCCGCTCACCTTGTCAGCAATCGGCGTACGAGGTTACATCCAGAAAATGTGGAGAAGATGATGTTCATTAAAATGAATTATAATCAATTCCTCCGCGGAGACATTGACCAGCAGCAATTGCCTCCACAAAGTACACAGGGAGCTGAGATGGTGGATTCCAGTGGGGACGAATTGATAATCTGTGAGGAGGGGGATGTACACGGTGATATATCGGAGGATGATGATGAGGTGGACATCTTGCCTCTGTAGAGCCAGTTTGTGCAAGGAGAGATTAATTGCTTCTTTTTTTGGGGGGGTCCAAACCAACCCGTCATATCAGTCACAGTCGTGTGGCAGACCCTGTCACTGAAATGATGGGTTGGTTAAAGTGTGCATGTCCTGTTTTGTTTATACAACATAAGGGTGGGTGGGAGGGCCCAAGGACAATTCCATCTTGCACCTCTTTTTTCTTTTATTTTTCTTTGCGTCATGTGCTGTTTGGGGAGGGTTTTTTGGAAGGGCCATCCTGCGTGACACTGCAGTGCCACTCCTAGATGGGCCCGGTGTTTGTGTCGGCCACTAGGGTCGCTTATCTTACTCACACAGTCAGCTACCTCATTGCGCCTCTTTTTTTCTTTGCGTCATGTGCTGTTTGGGGAGGGTTTTTTGGAAGGGACATCCTGCGTGACACTGCAGTGCCACTCCTAGATGGGCCCGGTGTTTGTGTCGGCCACTAGGGTCGCTTATCTTACTCACACAGTCAGCTACCTCATTGCGCCTCTTTTTTTCTTTGCGTCATGTGCTGTTTGGGGAGGGTTTTTTGGAAGGGACATCCTGCGTGACACTGCAGTGCCACTCCTAGATGGGCCCGGTGTTTGTGTCGGCCACTAGGGTCGCTTATCTTACTCACACAGCTACCTCATTGCGCCTCTTTTTTTCTTTGCGTCATGTGCTGTTTGGGGAGGGTTTTTTGGAAGGGACATCCTGCGTGACACTGCAGTGCCACTCCTAGATGGGCCCGGTGTTTGTGTCGGCCACTAGGGTCACTTATCTTACTCACACAGCGACCTCGGTGCAAATTTTAGGACTAAAAATAATATTGTGAGGTATTCAGAATAGACTGAAAATGAGTGGAAATTATGGTTTTTGAGGTTAATAATACTTTGGGATCAAAATGACCCCCAAATTCTATGATTTAAGCTGTTTTTTAGGGTATTTTGAAAAAAACACCCGAATCCAAAACACACCCGAATCCGACAAAAAAAATTCGGTGAGGTTTTGCCAAAACGCGGTCGAACCCAAAACACGGCCGCGGAACCGAACCCAAAACCAAAACACAAAACCCGAAAAATTTCCGGCGCTCATCTCTAATTTAAAGACACCTCGGGGGTAAACGTAATAGAGTGCGATAAGCCAAAGTTGTGGGTCTTCCTGAGAGAATTTTTAAAGTGGCAATCAACCAACCAGGTTGGTTTTTGCCTTGTACAAATAATAAATAAGCAGGTGCGCGACCAACAGCAGCAGGTAGGAGGAAGGTCAGTTCCTCAAAACTAAACAATAGAGAAAAGGATATGTATACCAGCGCTGGCTGAACAGATTAATCAGTTAAAAATAATAATAATAATAATAATAATAATAATAATAAGGATGGTTTGCTCTATGTAAAAAGATAACAATTTATTTGACATAACACATGTAACAAATCTAAAAGAAAGGAATTCCTGTTGCCACATTACTCAAATCCTATTACATTGATTAGAGTAATATGATAAGAAAAATAAGTCAGGATTGAGATCTATGTAAAAATGTTACATTTAAAGACACCTCGGGGGTAAACGTAATAGAGTGCGATAAGCCAAAGTTGTGGGTCTTCCTGAGAGAATTTTTAAAGTGGCAATCAACCAACCAGGTTGGTTTTTGCCTTGTAAATGCCTTTTTAAAAATACGGGTATTCTCGCACAAAGTACCACACCTTCGGCTTCTCGCCCCCTATTACATTTACTATCTCATCTCTATATAAATGTTGTCATTGCTCTTTGATTGATCACTTAAAATATGAGAAAACCTATACATATTAATAGCAATAATTAATTAGTGATGAGGTTAGTGATGAGGTTTGCAAAATGTACATTATTTCTGGTCAGCACACACTAATTTACAAATACATTTAAAGGTGCTACACTTCTCTTACTGAAAATACACAATCTTAGGGATCAATCCAATTAATTGCAAGCTGTCTTGTACAAGTTGTTTTTTTTGGCAAATTCGCACTGCAAAATTGCGTTTCATTCTCCCTGCAAAATCGTGGGTTTTGAACACAGCCCCTGAGGTCAGGTGAAAAGGCGAGGAAAATCTTTACTTCAGATCCCCTTGGGCATCCCCTCTAATGACAAATCAGCTCTTTTGGATTTCAGTATCACCTGTATGCGGATGATACTCAGATCTACCTTTAATCCCCATATTTGTCACCATCTGTATTGGTCCGTGTCACTGAATGACTTTCTACCATTTCATCTTGGATGCAACCTGAATCTTCTACTTTTTTTTTTTTGCAGTTTTAGTTTTATTTGTATTTAAATAAGCAAAGTTTCCGTTTTATTTTTTTTACTTTAAAAAATAACATCCAGCCATTTGATACCTTGTAAGAAACTAACACTTTACTTATGCCCACTTGTTTTCAGTTCAGTTTCAGTTTTTTGGGGTCCAGGACAGTTTTTCCACTTTTTAATGCACTACTCTCATGTTGCTTTTTGTATACAATCCACGCTACTTTGCCGCAAGTACTGCAAATTGACATTTCTTATTGGATCTCACATTTTTGGGGTGTGCGCTTTTGTGAGATGCATGTGAGTTTAATGATGCAAAAGGGATGAGGCCACCAGCACTGGGAAGTGCAGCACTGCACAAAGCATCCTGGTGATGCTGAAAGAGCCTGTACAGGCGGCAGGGTGCACACCTGCAGCAATCCTGGATGCAGGGTGTCATTCCAGCCACCCTGTTAGCCAGAAGCAAGGGGTGTGGGGCAGTATGGTACCACCACCAGGTCCCTGTGCTCTGTGCGACAACACTGCTTGCTCACCCCTAGTTATGAGCCTGTCCATAGCAGAAAGACAATGCACCCTGTGCTGCCCCTGCTCACTAAAGATGTTTACAGATTCCTGGATGTGCTATGGGCTCAGCAGCTGCCCCTTCATTCTCCAACAGTTATATGTTTTCAATTGACTGGGATTTATTATTTTTTTATCAGAGTACGATCTGCAAAGTGTGGTTCTTTTTTTACATTACATAGAATATTTTAGGCCTCTTTTTAGTAAACATAAAGTTGTCTTTTCTCCAGCATTTCAGTTGTAGAAATGACATTGGTAATCTTCTCCACATTTACAAAAGAGAAAACTGCAGTGAATGTTGCTCTTAGTGACACAGTCAGCATAGGTTTCAATGGGGAGTGATCAGTAATTCAATTTATGGAGAAAAGAAAATCACACAATTGTGAAAGCTGTTAAAAACAATATATATATATATATATATATATATATATATATATAGTATTAAATAGATAAGTAGGAATTTATAAAAAGGATTTTTAAATATGTGTGTGTATATATATATATATATATATATATATATATATAATATATATGTATACACACACACACACATATTTAAAAATCCTTTTTATAAATTCCTACTTATCTATTTAATTATATATACAAGTAAATATGCTTTAAAAACTAGAAGTGTTAATAGTTTATTTTTATCAATTAACAAAATGCAAAGTGAATGAACACTAGCGAAATCTAAATCAAATCAATATTTTGTGTGACTACCCTTTGCCTTCAAAACAGTATCAGTTCAGAGAGCTAACCACAGATCTTCAGTGGATGTAGGCTTGCTGAAATCCTTCTGTCTCTTCATGTAATCACAGACAGACTCGATGATGTTGAGATCAGGGCTCTGTGGGGGCCATATCATCACTTCCAGGACTCCTTGTTCTTCTTTACGCTGAAGATAGCTCTTAATGACTGGCTATATGTTTAGGGTTGTTGTCCTGCTGCAGAATAAATTTGGAACAAATCAGACTCCACCCTGATGGTATTGCATGATTATTTCTCTGCATTGAGGACACCACTAATCCTGACCAAATCTCCATTTGCTGAAATGCAGCCCCAAACTTGCAGCCCCAAAGTTGCAAGGAACCTCTACCATGCTTCACTGTGGCCTGCAGATACTCATTATTGTACTGCTCTCAAGCCCTTTCGGCAAACAAACTACCTTCTGTTGCAGCCAAATATTTAACATTTTCTCTTAAGTCCTAGGGGATACTGGGAATCCATTTAGTACCATGGGGTATAGACGGGTCCACTAGGAGCCATGGGCACTATAGAAGTTTGATTGTGTGTGCTGGCTCCTCCCTCTATGCCCCTCAAACCAGACTCATTTTAGAAAATGTGCCCGGAGGAGCCGGTCACGTCTCTGGAAGCTCCTGAAGAGTTTTCTAAAATTTATTTTTGAAGTTTGTTATTTTCAGGCAGGACTGAATGGTACCAGCCTGCCTGCTTCGTGGGACTTAGGGAAGGGGAGGATGATCCAAACCCACTAAGGGTTAATGGTCCCGTTCCCCACTGACAGGATGCTAGGTCCTGAGGGAACTATTCACAAACCCCACCACGGCGAGCGTACATTCCCGCAGCACACCGCCACCCCTAACAGAGCCAGAAGAATGAAGAGTGGTGAGTACTAAGCCGGCATCCCGGTTAGCGGGTCGACGGAAATTATGGCAGCATGAGGGTACGGAGACACGCGGCTTCTACACAGGGTGGACTGAGTCTCCTGACTAAGTACACTGTAGTGTACACAGTACACAGACTGGCACTACAGCCATAAAAGGGGAATGTCTCCATTTTATGCACACAGACACATAAGCCAGTATAAAGAAGAGCGGGAAGACCACACACC
Organism: Pseudophryne corroboree; assembly: GCF_028390025.1. Taxonomy (NCBI): domain Eukaryota; kingdom Metazoa; phylum Chordata; class Amphibia; order Anura; family Myobatrachidae; genus Pseudophryne; species Pseudophryne corroboree. The sequence goes on from NC_086445.1 coordinate 254,084,115, forward strand.
ATTGAAGGGGCGGGAATTCACTATGAGTGGACCCAGCAGCTCACAAGCGTCATTTTCCCTACTGCAGCTGACACAGAAAATTTTGAAAAACTACCAATAGTGGAGGCGTCAGTCTCCAGGCTCTCACGCAAAATTGTACTACCTGTGCCTGGTGTAAAAAGTTGTGGCTGATAGCAAAATTGAGACTACACTCAAATCTTTGTATACTGCTGCCAGGGTGGCCCAGAGACCCACTATAGCATGTGGGTGGATTACAAGACCCACTGCTAAATGGTCAGGTAATTTAATTGAGGGGTTAGACACCTTACCTCAAGAGGAGATTATTTTACTCCTGCAATATATACAAGACTCTGCGAACTTTATGGTGGAAGCCATTAAAGAAATAGATTTGCCTAATACACTCACTACAGCTATGGCAGTATGGCACGCAGAGAATTATGGCTACGTTAGTGGACTGCTGACGCAGACTCCAGGAAAGAAGTGGAAGGCCTACCTTTCACAGGAGAGGTCTTATTTGGGGATGAACTCAACAAATGGATCTCCTGAGCTACTGTGGGTAAGTCCACATACCTACCTTCTGCAGCTCCGCCAGCTAGAAAGGCCTACTCAGGACCTAATCTACAATCCTTTCGGACTGCCAAGTTTAGGGGCAAGGACAGAGGTTCTTCTACCACTGCCAGAGGTGCTAGAAGTAAACCACACAAACCAGCGACTGCTGGTTCACAGTAACAGGACTCTCTGCTTCCTCAAAACTTTCCGCATGATGGTGGACCGCGATGCCTGGAAGACTGGAGGGTGGGAGCCCGGCTAAAATTCTTCAGTCACATCTGGACAGGATCGTGTCAGGATCCATGGGTCATAGACATTATATCCCAGGGCTACAGACTGGAGTTACAGGAGCTCCCACCTCACAGATTCTTCAAATCAGGCTTACCAGTTTCACAAGAGGCGAGAGTAAACTTACACGATGCCAGGTCATTATTCCAGTTCCACCTCATCTACACAACAAGGGTTACTATTCCAGCTGGTTTGTAGAACAGAAACCGTATGGTTCAGTAAGGCCGATTCTGAACCTCAAGTTATTGAATCCGTACTTATGAGTGTTCAAATTGAAGATGGAGTCATTGAGAGTGGGAATCTCAGGTCTAGAGGAGGGGGAATTCCTAGCATCTCTGGATGAAAGGGATGCATACCTTCACATTCCGATCTGGCCGCCTCATCAGGCTAATCTACGGTTTGCACTGCAGGACTGCCAATTCCAGTTTCAGGACCTGCCATTTGGTCTCTCCACGGCACAGAGGGTGTTCACCAAAGTAATGGCAGAGATGATGATGTTGCTCCGCAGACAGGGAACAGCTGTTGGAAAACATTGCCCTCTCAACCAAACTACTCCTGGATCATGGGTGGATTCTGAACCTGCCAAATTCTCACCTAGAACCAACGCAGAGGCTTCAGTTCCTGGGAATGATACTGGAGTCTCAGAAAGTATTCCTTCCCTTGGAAAAGGCAACGATAATCCAGTCGATGGTTTGGGCCGTCTTGAATCTGACCATAATCTCAGTGCATCTCTGCACACGCCTTCTGGGGAAAACGGTGTCTTCTTACGGAGCAATTCAGTACGGAAGGTTTCATGTGAGGCCCTTCCAGCTGGATCTGTTGGACAAATCATCCGGATTGCATCTTCACATGCACCAGAGGATTTGTCTGTCACCAAGAGCCAGGATCTCCCTCCTGTGGTGGCTAAAGACCTCTCACCTAGTCGAGGGTCGGAAGTTCGGGATTCAGAATTGGATTCTGCTAACCACAGAAGCAAGCCTCAGAGGTTGGGGAGCAGTCACCCACGGGGTGCAGTTTCAGGGAAGATGGTCAAGTCAGGAAGCCGTCCTTCCAATAAACATTCTGTAACTCAGGGCTATCTACAACATCCTTATGCAGTCGGACAATGTGTCGGCGGTGACGTACATAAAACAACAGGGTGAAACGAAAAGCAGAGCCGCAATGTCAGAGGTGTCAAGAATTCTCCTCTGGGCGGAAAAACATGCCGTGGCATTGTCGTCGATCTTCATTCCGGGAGTAGACAACTGGGAATTTAGACTTCCTCAGCAGACACGATCTGCACCTGGGGGAATGGGGCCTCCACCCGGAGGTGTTCCGGTGGTTAACACGTCAGTGGGGGTATCCACAAATCAACATGATGGCCTCTCGACTCAACAAGAAGCTCAAGTGGTATTGTTCCAGGTTGAGGGACCCACAGGCAGTAGCGGTAGACGCCCTGACAACTCCATGTGTTTACCAGCTGGTGTACTTGTTTCCTCCCATTCCTCTGATCCCAAGAATTCTAAAAAGAATAAAAAGGGAAATGGTTCAAGCAATCCTCATTGCTCCGGACTGGCCACGAAGGGCCTGTTATGCGGATCTTCTCAAGATGCTGATCGAAGATCCGTGGCCTCTGCCTCTTTGAGAGGATCTTCTGCAGCAGGGCCCATTCGTCTATCAAGACTTACCATGGCTACGTTTAACTGCATGGAAGTTGAACGGTTGATTCTAGCCAGGAGAGGGATTCCTGACAAGGTCATCCTGACTATGATCCAAGCCAGAAAAGGGGCAACGTCTTAACATTACCATCATATTTGGAAGAAATATGTCTCTTGGTGTGAGAGCAGACAATGGGGTCATTCCGAGTTGTTCGCTAGCTGTTTTCGGTTGCAGCACAGTGATTAGGTAAAAAAGAGGCACTTCTGCGCATGTGTACGCGCGACGTACTTTCACAACAGCCGATGCAGTTTCACACAAGGTCTAGCTACGCTTTTCAATCGCACTGCTGGCCGCAGAGTGATTGACAGGAAGTGGGTGTTTTTCTGGGTGGTAACTGACCATTTTCGGGGAGTGTGTGTAAAAACGCAGGCGTGTCAGATACAAACGTGGGCGTGCCTGGGAAAATGCAGGCGTGGCTGGGAAAACGCAGGAAAACGCAGGGCGTGTTTGTGACGTCAAAGCAGGAACTAAACAGTCTGAAGTGATCGAAAGCTAGGAGTAGGTCTCGAGCTGCTCAGAAACTGCACAATCTTTTTTTGTAGCAGCGCTGCGATCCTTTCATTTGCACTTCTGCTAAGCTAAGATACACTCACAGAAGGCGGCGGCTTAGCGTTTGCACGGCTGCTAAAAGCAGCTAGCGAGCGAACAACTCGGAATGAGGGCCAATATTCTGCGGTGGAATTTCATCTGCAACGTTTCCTGCTTTTTCTGCAGTCAGGAGTTGACATGGGCCTACGCCTAGCCTCCATTAAAGTTCAGATTTTGTCCTTGTCTATATCTTTCTGAAACAACTGGCTTCTCTCCCTGAGGTCCAGGCGTTCTTAAAAGGTGTCCTGCACTTACAGCCTCCCTTTATGCCTCCTACGGCACCTTGGGATCTCAAGTTGGTACCACAGTTCCTTCAATCGGACTGGTTTGAACCGTTGCAGGAGGTAGACGTGAAGTACCTTACGTGGAAGACCGTCACACGGTTGGCCTTGGCTTCAGCAAGATGTGTGTCGGAGCTGGGGGCGTTGTCTCACAAGAGCCCCTACTTAATTTTCCATGAGGACAGAGCTGAACTCAGGACTCGTCAGCAATTTTTTCCTAAGGTGGTGGTGTCCGCGTTTCATATCAATAAAGCTATTGTTGTTCCAGCTGATACGGATGCCTCTGTTACTTCAAAGTCTTTGGATATCGTAAGGGCTTTGAAGGCCCATGTGAAGAGATCAGCTTATCACAGAAAATCGGACTCGCTGTTCATTCTAAAATTGCATGCTTATTCCAAAATCTGTTCAAGCCCACTCTACTAGGTCGGTGGGTTCCTCTTGGGCAGCTGCCCGGGGTGTCTTGGCTTTACAGCTCTGCTGAGCAGCTACAGTACTTGGTCGGGTTCTAACACGCTTGCTAAATTTTACAAGCTTGATACTTTGGCCTCTGAGGACCTTCAGTTTGGTCAGTCAGTTCTGCAGGAACCTCAGCACTCTCCCAACCAGTTTGGGAGCTTTGGTACTTCCTCCATGGTACTAAATAGATCCCCAGTATCCTCTAGGATGTAAGAGAAAATAGGATTTTAATTACCTACCGGTAAATCCTATTCTCGTAGTCCGTAGGAGATACTGGGCGCCCGCCCGGTGCTTCATTCTTCCTGCTCTGTTACTTGGTTCAGTAATGTTGTTTGGTTCAGCTGTTGCTGTCTCTGTTTGCAAGTTTGGTTAGCATGGCTTTCCTCTTGTTCTGGTGGTGCTGGTTCGAATTCTCACCACTTTCCTTTTCTATATCCTTCTCTCAAAGTATGTCCGTCTCCTCGGGCACAGTTTCCTAGACAATACCTCCCAACTTTTCATTTGTAGAAAGAGGGACACGTGCGGCAAAGCCGAGCGTGCTCCAGAAAAAGGGGCGTGGATTTGCAGAGGACCCGCGATCGCAAGGCACGCCTCGTTTTCCTCACTGAGGGGGCGTTGCTAGCACTCTGTGAGCCGCTGGCATGCCCCCTCTCCCTCTGACTCCAGTGAATAGACGCTGTGCGCATAAGCTAAGCAGGGCAGCGAGTGCGTGAGCCTCCCAACTGCTCCCCCCCACCGCGGGACACTGCGGCCCGCGAGTGGGACAGCGGGACAGTCCCCAAAAAATGGGACTGTCCCGCGAAAATCGGGACAGTTGGGAGGTATGTCCTAGACTGAGTCTGGTAGGAGAAGCATAGAGGGAGGAGCCAGCACACACAATCAAACTTCTATAGTGCCCATAGCTCCTAGTGGACTCGTTTATACCCCATGGGCTACGAGAAAAGGATTTACTGGTAGGCAATTAAAATCCTATTTTTACTCATCAGTCAAGAGCACCTGCTGCCAATTTTCTGCATCCCAGTTCCTATATTTTTGTACATAGGGGGTAATTCCAAGTTGATCGCAGCAGGAAATTTTTTAGCAGTTGGGCAAAACCATGTGCACTGCAGGGGCGGGCAGATATAACATTTGCAGAGAGAGTTAGATTTGGGTGGGTTATTTTGTTTCTGTGCAGGGTAAATACTGGCTGTTTTATATTTACACTGCAATTTAGATTGCAGATTGAACACACCACACCCAAATCTAACTCTCTCTGCACATGTTATATCTGCCTCCCCTGCAGTGCACATGGTTTTGCCCAACTGCTAACAAAAATCCTGCTGCGATCAACTCAGAATTACCCCCATAGTTGAGTCGCTTGGCCTTATTTCCATGTTGAAGTTATAACTGTTTGGCTGCAATTCTTCCATGAAGTCCACTCCTGTCAAGATTGGTTAATCATACATCTGACTATAATCCTACAAAATCCCTGACTTTGTGCAAGTGTACCTAGAAGAATTGATGCTGTTTTGAAGGTAAAGGGTGGTCACGCCAAGTATTGATTTGATTTAGATTTCTTTTTTGCGCATTCACTTTGCATTTTGTTAGTTCATAAAAATAAACTATTAAAAGTTCTATTTTTTTTAAAGCATTCTTACTTTGCAGCATTTTTTCCACCCCTGCCTAAATCTTTTGCACAGTATTGTGTGTATATATACTGTACAGCTCTCTAACTATATACACACACACACACACACACACACACACACTGATGCCCCATCCAGACCCCGCTCCGCCACCTTACTGCTCCTTTCCACCCCAAGCGGTTCTGCTGTATGCCTCCTCCCACTTTGTATTGCCCCACCCCTACTGTTCTGCTCTTCTGCAGCAAACCCCCTTCTCTCCTGCCAACGTTTGTCCCATCCTCAAGCAGCTGGAACTGTTGGAGGGGCACAGAACAGATGGGTGCACGGTAGCAGAAGTGTACTGAATTGTATGGGTGTTCCTGGGTGATAGCAGAGGGGTGGTTAATCAGACTCATGGAGATGTTGCATGTTATGGTTATGCAGTAGACATGTTGCGGGCATCACTGATAGTTGCAAAATAATATTCAGCCAGATAAACTGCAAGTGTCATATGGCTGGTGCAAGTTTCTATGGTGTGTCCAATGGTGCTCTAAAGATGCACAAAGCACAATTGTCATGCAAAAGTGGGCATCTTGGGCACTGCACATTCAGACCCAAAAATGTATGCAAGGGCAGGGTTGTGCAGTGACAGAAGCAACTAAGATGCAGAATGGATATAGCTGCACCAGAAACAGGTCCTTAGAGATATAACAAAAGATGGAAGTATACTAGACAATATGGGCAGAGCCGGCCCTAGCCAATTTGATGCCCTAGGCAAAATTTTGTCTGGTGCCCCCTAGCTCCGCCGCTAGTTCTGCATCTGTACCTGCAACGCTCAGGTAGTGGGGCCCACCGGGGGGTTACCCTGTGGGCCAGTTCAACTCTGCACAATGCCACACAGTAATGACCATAATACATATAATTCCACACAGTAAAGGAACCTTACACATATGCCCCACATTAGTAATGCCCATAATACACATAATGCCACACAGTAATGCACCTTACACATATGCCCCACATTAGTAGTGCCCATAATACACATATACTGCCACAGAAGATACTGCCACACTTGCTGGTTATACAAAAAGATCAGTATCAAACATGCAGAAACTGTCCATTCTCTTCACTATTCAGTGTGTTTGCTGGTGTCTGTTACTGCATGCCCTTTACTTTATACTGTGGGAGTGATATGCTCTGCCCTCCAGTCTGATGTGTCCAAAAGTCACGCTGCACTGATGTTTCATATAGAAAAGCACAACGCAACTTACTGACCACGTTACAGTGCTGGGTGGCAGGGGAATTTTACGGCATGGACTGACTAGGAAATAAAGTGTGGGGAGAACATTGCCCATGTTATTTCCCTGCAGACACCTGGGAATTGCACAGGGATAAGGGACACAGGATAACAGGGTCCCCCTCCCCTATGTGCACAAGCAGTATAGGTGATGTCAGGTTTCTGTGAAGCAGTCTTCCAAAATACACATGTGTTATAGAAGCCATCCAGTAATAACCTTATATAGTCAGTGAAAATGTCACAGGTCCAGGAATTGCATTTACTTGGCTTCTGCTGTCTGTCTGAGGTCTCACAAGTCAGGGGCATTCAAGCATGTCAGAGGAAGTTTAAGGCACAGTGTGCATTTTTTTTACAAATGTAAACAGCAGTGTATACAAGTACTGATTGAATACATTTGGAAAGTAACAGTCAGTTTGCGGACTGTCCCTCCCAGCATGAGATACTGCAGGGACATGCTTGGATGCCCCTAGACATGCTTGGATGCCCTAGGCAAATGCCTAGCCTGCCTATAGCTAAGGCCGGCTCTGAATATGGGGGGGGGGGGGGGGGGGGGGGGGAGAAGGGTATTAAATTGTTTGAAAAGTCAATTGGGTGTCTGTTTTTTCCTGTCTATTAGATAGAAAAAAAACAGACATCCAACCGACTTTTCAAACAATTGAATTCCACCCAATGAGTTTAGTAATAAAATTGATTAAAGACTGTCTTACAGTATGTGATTAAAAAAACCAACACTGATGACGTCATAGTGGGTGACATCCTTGACATCAAAGTGGGTGAAAAAGTTGCTACCACTGATTATACCAAAATTAGTGATTACACTGAAGAAATCCCAATGGGTTATACAACTAAAATACAATGGTGACATCACTGTGGGAAATAACACATACAATGTAACATTGAAGTTGATTACATCACAAAGAATGGTCACATCAGATATGACAATACAAAAATAGTATTTTAATACCTACCGGTAAATCCTTTTCTCTCAGTCCGTAGAGGATGCTGGGGTCACATTTAGAACCATGGGGTATAGACTGGATCTGCAGGAGACATGGGCACTTTAAGACTTTCAAAGGGTGTGAACTGGCTCCTCCCTCTATGCCCCTCCTCCAGACTCCAGTTATAGGAACTGTGCCCAGGGAGACGGACATTTCGAGAAAAGGATTTATTGTTAAACCAAGGTGAGCATCTTACCAGCTCACACCTTAAGCATGCCGCAGAATGTGGCATTCAACAGAACACATGCCAACGGCATGAACAATTGCAGCAACAGGCTGACAAGAACCGTAACAAAACATGTGAGTAACCACAATTAATGCTGCAGATAAAGTACGCACCGGGACGGGTGCCCAGCATCCTCTACGGACTAAAAGAAAAGGATTTACCAGTAGGTATTAAAAAATCCTATTTTCTCATACGTCCTAGAGGATGCTGGGGTCACATTTAGAACCATGGGGTTACACCAAAGCTCTAGAACGGACGGGAGAGTGCGGACAACTCTGCAGCACCGAATGATCAAACTTGAGGTCATCATCGGCCAAGGTGTCAAACTTGTAAAACTTAGCAAAAGTGTTTGCCAAGTAGCTGCTCGGCAGAATTGCAATGCCGAGACCCCCCGGGCAGCTGCCCAGGACGAGCCCACCTTCCTAATAGAATGGGCCTTCACCGATTTTGGTAACGGCAATCCTGCCGTGTAATGAGCATGCTGAAGCGTACTACAGATCCAGCGCGCAACGGTCTGCTTGGAAGCAGGACACCCAACTTGTTGGGAGCATACAGAACAAACAGAGTCTCTGTTTTCCCAATCGGAGCCGTTCAGGTGACGTAAAACTTCAAAGTTCTGACCACATCCAGAAACTTTGACTCAACGAAGGTGTCAGTGGCCGGTGTCAGTGGCCACAAGCACCACAATAGGTTGGTTCATGTGGAAAGAGGAAACCACCTTCGGCAGAAAATGTTGACTTGTTCTCTATTCTGCACTATCTTCATGGAAGATCAAACAAGGGTTCTTGTGAGACAAGGCCGCTAACTCAGACCTCCACCTTGCAGATGCCAAGGCCAACAGGATGACCACTTTCCAAGTGAGGAACTACAACTCCAGCTTATGTAAAGGTTCAAATCAATGTGATTGAATGAACTGCCACACCACATTAAGATCCCATGGTGCCACTGGAGGCACAATGGAGGTTGGATGAGCAACACGCCTTCCACGAAAGTCTGAACTTCTGGAATGGAGGCCAATTGTTTCTGAAAGAAAACTGCTAAGGCTGAAACTGTACCCTTAATTGAGCCCAATTTTAGACCCGCATCCATACCTGCTTGTAGAAAAATGGAGAAAACGTCCAAACTGAAAACCTTCCGTAGGAGCCTTAATGGATTCCCATCAAGAAACATATTTTCTCCAAATACGGTGGTAATGTTTAGACGTTACCCTTTTTCCCGCCAGAAAAAATGTGGGAATGACTTCACTGGAAATACCCTTACGGCTAGGATTAGGCGTTCAACCGCCATGCCGTCAAACGTATCCGCGTTAAGGATTGATATACGTACAGCCCCTGCTGTAACAGGTCCTCACGCAGGGGAATAGGCCAGGGAACACCTATGAGTGCTTCCTGAAGATCTGGATATCAAGTCCTCCTTGTCTGGGACAACGAGGGTCACTCGAATCTTTGTTCTTCTTATGATCTTTAGAACTCTTGGAATGAGAGGGAATACATATACCGACCGAAACACCCACGGTGTCACCAGTGCATCTACTGCTATTGCATGAAGGTCCCTCGACCTGGAACAATATCCCCAAAACTTCTTGCTTAGACTAGATGCCATCATGTCTACTTGAGGAACTCCCCAACGACTTGTCACCTCTGTGAAGACTTCTTGGTGGAGGCCCCACTCTCCTGGATGAAGATCGTGTTTGCTGAGGAAATCTGCTTCCCAGATGTCTACTCCTGGAATGAAGATCGCTGACAGAGCGCCTGTATGCTTATCCTCCCAGTGGAGAATCTGTGTGGCTTCTGCCACCGCCGCTCTGCGATTCGTTCCGTCCTGACGGTTTCTACATGCTACTGCTGTTACATCGTCCGACTGGATCAGTACGGGTAGATCTTGAAGAAGATGTTCCGCTTGTAGAAGGCCGTTGTAAATGGCTCTTAACTCCAGAATGTTTATGTGGAGACAAGTTTCCTGACTTGACCATTCTTTGGAAGCTTTTTCCCCCTGTGTGTCTGCTCTCCAGCCTCGGAGGCTTGCATCCGTGGTCACTAGAGTCCAGTCCTGGTTCCCGAACCTGCGCCTCACTAGGAGGGGAGAGTTGCACAGCCACCACAGGAGTGAGATTCTGGTCTTAGAAGACAGGATTATCCTCCGGAGCATGTGTAGGTGGGATGCGGACTCTAACAGGTTCCACTGGAATACTCTGGCCTGTAACCTGCCAAACTGTA